>NW_008752287.1:105221-112734 GCF_000715545.1 Opisthorchis viverrini | reverse complement strand
TATATATATATATATATATATATGTATATGTAGGAAGGTTTTGCGTGTGTACGAAACATAGTGTACAAAACTCAAGGTTGACGGAAATCCGGGGATTGCGCCTGCCTGATGGGTCCCAAGAAGGGCGAAACTGGTCGTGGGCTGTCGATGGATTTTCAGCAACCTTATGAGTAGTACATTACAAAGATATTTCAAATATCGTGGCGACTGAAACATGAGGCGGCCTGGTTTGGCACATTCAGTTGCCTGAGAACATCATAAACGAGAGACTCCGCTGGGTTCCAGGTGAGCCTCCCGAAAAAACAAAATTAGTTTGCAAATGAGTGTATATTCACTAAAAGATTCGTTTCGTTCCGACGCGCACAAGATGGCTATGCATTGGTCACGTGCTCTGACTAATTGCGGAACGAAGGAGTCGCATGATCTGGACGGACGTGAGTTTGCAAATGAGTGTATATTCACTAAAAACATAGATTCGTTCCGACGCGCACAAGATGGCTATGCATTGGTCACGTGCTCTGACTAATTGCGGAACGAAGGAGTCGCATGATCTGGTGAGGACGGACGTGATCGACAACTTCATTGAATTTGGTTGAAGGAACAAGAATGTGACCGCTAGGAGGTTGCAAATCATTGTCGTTTGGGCGGCCATCCTTCAGTTCTGGCACAATCATTCTTATGGGTCCTCACCAAAGTGATGACCTATTGTCCTCGAGTTTCGCTCTAATTAGGACGAATCGGTGGTGCATATCAAATGACCGCGACGGGGTTCGAACTCCGCACATCTGACATCCTAGGCGAACGTGTTACCTATAATCCACCAGGGAATGATGGACTCCTAATTTTTACGCTTGAGATTTTTTGCCAGCCCCACACACGTGATGCAACTCGGCTTGTCTAGGACCACTCTCCATAGGCTCGCCAATTCCACGCCCTGGATTCTACTCATACTGTGGTGCATGGGGATTTCCGCCGACCAGGCTATCAGCCGCTGTGGTATGAACCACTGTTCCCGACTTAAGGCTTCTGCACTCTCTACATCTGTTCTGTTTCCTGTGTCTAGCTCATGTACCACCATTGCTGAGTCTTTGACCAGCGCTTGGCAATCACACGCATTCCTTATGCTCGCCAATTCTGGTGTATAGTTTTCTGGCTGTTTGTCCGATGTAAACCTTGCTGCAGCCGTTGCATTTATTTGTATACACGCAGTCTCTAATCAGTTCAACTACCAGAGGGTCTTTCAGTTGCATCAAAACTGAGCTTAACGTTTTTCCCGTCTGAAACGCCATTCAACTGTTGGCTATATTCAGCAGTCATCGAATAACATCCAACGTTCCTGCTTCATATGACTGTTGTACCCCTCCATCACCTACTGTCCTTGATACCGAAGCTAATATCTTTCTTGAATGATGCCTAATCAAACTCACCGGGTGTCCACTTTCTTGAAGTCTGTTGGTAATATCGATCTGAGCTGTTGTTCGGTCAACCTCTTCTGTGCAAGACACCCTGATTTGACTAACTAAAGATAAGGCAACGCTGGCGCACACGAGCTTTGATTGTACCGATGGGTGACTTATGACGGTCTCTGTGTCTTTTGGTTTCGGGCTTTTGGCAGTTTTTGGTTTTCCACCACCTTTATGTGCCGTACAGACGAGGAATGGTAGCGTACAGGAGGAAAACGATGTTCAACAGGAATCTCCACGTTAAACGAACCGTGTAGGCTTCCCTATAGGTCTTTACACGCGCTCACCCATCCTAACAAACAGTTCTCTGGCCGATACCTCACACCGATTTAGCCGCACTTAACTGACTTGTTCTACTTCCACCTTAGATTCCGGCCAACCTCGTAACCTGGTCGCTTGGCTTGACGAAGCTTTTGTGTCAAGAGCGAAACGTTGCCCAACAATACGCCTACCGACTTCCCCATACCTTTCCGGAAACGGTACTCCAAACCTATTCGTAACTGCTTTACTTAACTTCTCAAAACTGGAATACCAAATTTCATGGTTACGCGGATCGCCATCCCCATCTTTCACGTAGTCGCCGAAAAGTATCCACCTATACTAAAATCTTATACTCCTGGTTGGCGGCCTTGTGGAAGCGTATAGACATGAACCAACGTAGTATATTTGCTTCGTCACTTCGTCTACCATGCAATGGCGGACACTACGAATGAGGAATGCGAGTCGTCTGTGGTTTTCTCAAAGCTTGTTGAACTCCTTTGCGGCGTTCTTTTACAGTTGCGTAATAGTCACTGAACACCCACAAAAGTTCAGGAAGACGCGTGAAGATGTCTAGTTTTTCTTAAACTATGGGCGCATGAGACATTTAATTTCATGTCCAATAGTTGTAACTAGGTTAAACTATGGGCGCATGAGACATTTAATTTCATGTCCAATAGTTTGTAACTAGGTAGTTAGTGTTTGTTAATAAACGACTTCACGGTCAAGTAATTCCCCTACATTTAGTGTCGGGACCTCGATGCGGATGAAGTTCCGAAGATAAAGATGTGTAGAACTTTCTGGAGGATTTCACAGATGTTGCGGAGGCGGCCGGACTTGCGAGAGATCGGGGTAATTTGACGCCACTGGGGACCTCATCTTCCATTAGACGCAAGGCGGAACTTCGATACTACTCGTACGCCCCATCAGTGGTGTCTGCCGGTTAGGGAACTGTTAATTCCAAACGGGATCCCAAAGACCACAGCGACTCAATGCAATATGGCTACAAAATAGCAAAGCCCACGTGTGTCGTTACGTTATTATTTCAACCTACTCATTTAGACGCTTAGTAGTCAACAATGTCCGCAACGTGATAGGTGCTTTTGACATCTGTTAACATCTGTGAACTTTTCATAGATTGAGACACAATTTGTTGTGGTTATCACTAAAAAGTGCTGGTCTATGCACTTCTTAGGCAAACTTCCGGAAACGCACCCTCACATTATGACGAGAGTAAAAGGTCCGCCTAACTGGTTCGTCAGCTGAGTGGGTAAATGTGCTAAGTGGACTACAAATCGATAAAAAAAGGCATACACATTTTAGTTGCTCATAGTTTGATTGGCCAAACTTTGTTTGACCGATCTGGAAATGGGTTGCGGAGATAAAATGTGCAAAAGAATTTCTGCTCTCACTGTACGATGTTTCGTCACTTCTGGCTCAATTTCATTTTCACATCCTAAACTGCAGGTACCCTGTTAGTGAAACCCAAAGAAAACGTCTTCATTCACTGGACTTCAAAGGCACTCTGGCTAATGGAGTTTCTTTAAGCATTCAGACGCTGGTTGTCGGAATGGAAATACCAGATAGTTGCTTGACAACGAGGGGTCTGGTAGATATTTCGGAAAAGGGTGTTCAAGAGAAAGACGCTAAAACAGTGAGCATTACACAGTATTCCAAGGTAACCTCGATCAGCAATTCCTCTCTAAATTTTACTGTAGGGTTTCATTACTTTGATTACTACGCTCAACTGCCTACTTAATGTATAAAGTAACATAAATAACCAAAATACACTCACTTACAAACAAATTTGGTTTTGTGATAGAATCACCTGAAACCCAGCTGAATCTCTCGTTTGTGATGTTTCCAGGCAACTGAATGTGCTGCAGAGGCCGCCTCATGCTACGATATCCAGATATCGCGATACATGTACATTTGTAATGCACCACTCAGAATAGGTGGTTACCTGACATCAACCGGCGTGTTCACGTTCTTCGCCTGATCGTTAGCGGTCTTATACGGAGCCATCCCCATGAGATTTTAAAAGCATGTACATTCGTTCCAGGAATGGACAAAGTTGGTGCGGTTGTACATACATCCGGATTACAATTTTGCAGCAGAATTCTCAACTCGAATATGATGGGGTGACAGAGTTTTGTGCCTTTCACCAAACTGAGGGTTACGGCGATTTCTGGTAACTGTCGGTCCCAAGCCAACTGATCAGTTTTCATTTCTGACTTGATGTCCCGCGGCGATTGAGGACCACGCTAAAGTCTGTATTTGTCGCTCTGACACTGGACGAATCGAGCGACAGTTTATTCTGCCCCTAATGAAATGGGCCGTAGAGGACAACAAATGCTTCGTGATATCGGCTGATTCCAAGATTTAGACACAACCTGTTGCTGAAGCAGTTTACATGGAGATCCAATCTCGCAACTGCTTGTAAGCAGAGATCTAGTACACACCTTCACTTCATTCCTTCGGGAAGCAGTATGCACAATTCAAATTAAATTTTCACAGAATCCGGCAAGTGGTCGCGCCTTCAAATATTACTCTCGAGGGAGAAAAAACAAGAGTGTTGCTGACACCAGCAAAACGGATGGAATTCAGCATTCGGGTAAAGTGAACAACAAACTTATTTGTATGATGAGCGCCGGTATGGGCGAAACCGGTCGTGGGCTGTCGACGGATTTTCAGGAAACTTATGAGATATACTATTCAGCTGGGTTCCAGGTGAGTCTCTCGGACGATCCGAATTAGTTTGCAGATGAGTGTATATTGGCTGATTTGGTGCAATTCGGTTTGAAGTAGAACATCAGGTTGAGGGAAACCCGGGGACTGCGCCTACCTGATGAGCCCCGAGAAGGGCGAAACCGGTGGTGGGCTGTCGATGGATTTTCAGCAACCTTATGAGTAGTACATTACAAATATACATGTATCGCGATATTTCAAATATCGTAGCGACTGAAGCATGAGGCGGTCTGGTGCAGCACATTCAGTTGCCTGAGAGCATCATAAACGAGAGATTCAGCTGGGTTCCAGGTGAGTCTCTCGAAAGAACCAAATTAGTTTGCAGATGAGTCTATATTCGCTAACAACAAACTTAGATGCAGCAAGCCTCGAACTTACGTGCGACAGAAAAAAATTTGTGAGTGAAGTTTAGCACGATGCTAAATACGACGGGACGGATAAAACTAGAGTCGAACCTCAAATGCGACTCCAATAATAAAATGCAGCTAGAAAGAGAAAAGTACAAGGCTCGGACGGGTGGGCACACAGTCCAGGAGTGAAAGCTAAAAGCGGGTAGACATATAAAGCAATTGTTCAGACCAGTGAGAATGCATGGGCAGATTCGTGATGAAAAACAAACACATGGAGCCGCTCGTCTCCTCATTAGCTGGGTTCCACGCCATCTGGTTAGGCAAACAAAGCGAGAAGAGTAGCTGGATCAAAACTCATTTGGCTCCAACAATTCTGTGTTGTGATCACGGGAACGCCATCCGTACCAAACTCTATGCATGTGTTCAGTGGATTCAAAAAGGCGTTGCTTGTATTCCATCGATGTGAAGACGCGCCAAACACGACTGATGTGAATACATGCTGCTCAACTAGTCCGACAGAAAATCTTGAAGATAAATAAATCAGAGTTTTGAAAACTGACAGACTGATTTGCTTTACCATCAATTTGTTTGTTGCACATGTGTGAAAGTGTGGACTGTTGAAAAAGCACTGCTTAACTTGGTACTATGGTTTTCGATGCCAATTGCATGCAAGTACACGGAAGAATCTTGAATAAACTTTCATCTGATTGTGTGATAAACTAATCTCTTATTGTTCCAAAGCCTAGTTCACTGGCCACATACGTTGGGCAAACAAAACCTGTTTCATCATTGATTTGCCGTGCATTCTGGACTTTCCGCTGTGACCGTTCATCCCTTTCGGTATATAAAATAATCCACATCTGAGTGACCCAACGTGCTACAAATTCTTGAGGGTGCTTGCGTGATTAATGCGAATTATCGTTCCCACAAACCCCGCTTGAACAGTTCTCATGGTGCCCTGAGGATTCCACACCGAAGAAAGACAGAAAGTACTCAAATGACGTTACGATCTTATTAGAGCTGATCAGCAGTGCTGTGTTCCTTGGCTGTGTATGGGTTCGAACTCTGACCGCTGATATGTTCATGTCATTGCTACATCACTGAACGCGCGCATCATCTGAAAAGACGAACGGCTTCAAGCTTGAGTGGCAGGACTGGTTTGTTCGACGCCCCGACCAAACATTGACTGAACAATCTTTCTGGACTTCGTCCCTGTAGGGCGCCACACATACCTAGAGGCGGCTGGAAAATTCCCCGTGTCAGTCGTAAATGGTCGCACTACTGGTGGAATTCGCATCCATAGCAGTCTTGTTTTTATGTTTGCTCCTGTTTAAGTGAATCCCAAATGGACATGCATTTTTTGTTGTTCACGCAACAGAGGTCTTTAAAATGCTGTCAATTATAAGGTGGTCCAGCGCCACTCAAAAAGACGAATTTAGGCAAATTAGTATGCCTACTGACATGGTACGCCACTTGTTCCTGCGTTTTTTTGGTCTCGGTTCTTATTCAGAATCCACAGTTTTGATAGATTACAGGTGCGTATTTGGTTTATCTTTTTCGAGTTTTATTCTGTAGCGAAAAACTTTTCGAGCCGGAATATGCAAACGACATCATCTTCGAAGAGGAGGTGGAGAAGGCGCAGGTGTTTTGGACGCACTGACCAAAGTTATCGCATACTTTGGTATGTACTTTGTACCCACAAAGTCTAAGGTCATGCTCGTGGACATGCAGTCAGTGAACACGCCACTTCAGGGAGAGACACTAGAATTTGAGGAGCTTTTTACGTACCTGGGAATTTGCATTATTTCTAACTGTAGTGCAACAGATAAGGTCACTGCACAAATCTGCAAGGCTCGGGTCACGTTTGGTAGTTTGAGACAGTTATGGTATCAAAGCGGTATAACTCTGAATTTCAAGGGACGTATGTATCAGGCGACAGTGCAATTTTTTTGTGTGGCTGTGAGACTTGGCTTGTTCGAGTAGCGGAACTGTGATGTCTTCATGTGCTCGACAATCGTTGCCTCAGAATCATTGCTCGTTTGATTTGGTGTCGGAATGGCAGTTAGAAATCGAGTTTATGGCTGTGCAACGAGGACTTCCACTGAAGAATATTTCCAGCACCAGAAGCCGCGATGGTTATGCTATGTACTGCCTGTCGAGCCATCGTTTACCGAAGAGAGTGCTGTTTTCCATGCCCGATTCAGAGTGGCGGAAGCAGGGAGGTGGCCAACCCTTAACTTAGTAGATGAGATTTTTTAATCGCTAGGGTGCCGTCGGTGCTGCTTTCAGGATGGGGACTGCATGATCCTCACAGCGTCAAGTTTGAGACACTGAATCATAAAGCTGCTGATCTATGTCAGTGGCGTTCTTGTTGTCAGTTCCTATCCAGATTGCCTAAAAGAGTGTCTGGAGGTATAGGCATCTCGAAGTGATTGAAGTAGGGTAGAACTAAGTCCCTTCCATGTCCAGCTTCGTGCTATTCTTCATGATAAGACTTTCAAATAAATTGTTGTTGTACGGCAGTGAAGGAGCCGTGTTGAAGACATCTTGAGACGTCTTCAGGTGTCCTATAATCATTGTCTCAGAAGCATTATTCGTTTAGTTTGA
Organism: Opisthorchis viverrini; assembly: GCF_000715545.1. Classification (NCBI taxonomy): domain Eukaryota; kingdom Metazoa; phylum Platyhelminthes; class Trematoda; order Opisthorchiida; family Opisthorchiidae; genus Opisthorchis; species Opisthorchis viverrini. The sequence goes on along the minus strand of NW_008752287.1, from coordinate 105,308 downwards.
TATCGGCGAATCCGTATCGAGGCGGTTAGAAAGCGCGTTTTCGGTTGCGCAACCGCTGATTGGTACCAGTAGCGTTCTTGATGTCAG
>NW_008752287.1:88687-103478 GCF_000715545.1 Opisthorchis viverrini | reverse complement strand
GGCCAACCCTTAACTTAGTGAGAGAGATTTTTTAATCGCTAGGGTGCCGTCGGTGCTGCTTTCAGGATGGGGACTGCATGATCCTCACAGCGTCAAGTTTGAGTGAATCATAAAGAAGCAGGGAGGTGGCCAACCCTTAACTTAGTAGATGAGATTTTTTAATCGCTAGGGTGCCGTCGGTGCTGCTTTCAGGATGGGGACTGCATGATCCTCACAGCGTCAAGTTTGAGACACTGAATCATAAAGCTGCTGATCTATGTCAGTGGCGTTCTTGTTGTCAGTTCCTATCCAGATTGCCTAAAAGAGTGTCTGGAGGTATAGGCATCTCGAAGTGATTGAAGTAGGGTAGAACTAAGTCCCTTCCATGTCCAGCTTCGTGCTATTCTTCATGATAAGACTTTCAAATAAATCGTTGTTGTACGGCAGTGAAGGAGCCGTGTTGAAGACATCTTGAGACGTCTTCAGGTGTCCTATAATCATTGTCTCAGAAGCATTATTCGTTTAGTTTGATATCGGCGAATCCGTATCGAGGCGGTTAGAAAGCGCGTTTTCGGTTGCGCAACCGCTGATTGGTACCAGTAGCGTTCTTGATGTCAGTTTTTATCCAGATTGCCTGAATGAGTGTATGAAGGTCATTTCGCTGTCCAGCTTTATTCTTTTCTTCACAATAAATAAATCATGATTGATTCGGAATGGCCTGTCGCTCTAAATTGCGTCCGAACGGGAAAGGCGAATGTTCCACTATTGGCTTTTGGATACAATATCAAAAAGTGCCGATGTGTCGCAAGTCATTTAGTGGAGTTGAATTCACTGATGAATTCATTTCTGATGGCACGATAAACGACCAACACAAGTACTCGTCAGACCGTAGCATTTGGTTGGGCACACACACATCCAAGGTGAAACTTGGATGTGTAACCGCAAATAGTATCCGGTTTAACCGATTGATGTGTAGATACACATGGGCTTTTGGGAACGTTGAGTTATACAGAGGTGTAAACCTCCATCCATTTTCTAGTACGTGCGTTTTAGTCACACGCAATGCAGATAGAGCGGTTTGTCCACATGAAAATTTGTCATCAGTGGAGCTTGCTGGTGTGCTCAAAGGAACACATTTGTGAACACATTTCGTTTGGCCTAATTTGAAACAGGCTTTGTTTGCCCAACGTATGTAGCCAGTGAACTAGGCTTTGGAACAATAAGAGATTAGTTTATCACACAATCAGATGAAAGTTTATTCAAGATTCTTCCGTGTACTTGCATGCAATTGGCATCGAAAACCATAGTACCAAGTTAAGCAGTGCTTTTTCAACAGTCCACACTTTCACACATGTGCAACAAACAAATTGATGGTAAAGCAAATCAGTCTGTCAGTTTTCAAAACTCTGATTTATTTATCTTCAAGATTTTCTGTCGGACTAGTTGAGCAGCATGTATTCACATCAGTCGTGTTTGGCGCGTCTTCACATCGATGGAATACAAGCAACGCCTTTTTGAATCCACTGAACACATGCATAGAGTTTGGTACGGATGGCGTTCCCGTGATCACAACACAGAATTGTTGGAGCCAAATGAGTTTTTGACTCGACTCCCAAACAGATGTATATGAAGTGCGATCAGTAGCAAACTGTATAAATAATGAGAGTTTCGCCAACCGTCTGGTCCACCGTCAGCACCATGACGAAATCAGATTCATTCAAAGTGGCCTTGATTTGCTTACAGTATGTCGTGCATTCAGGTAAGATAATGCCCCTTTATTGTATTCTCCACTGAGTAAAGCAGATGACATCTTTTGTAATTAGGCTATCGTCAAATTTTCATTGTGAGAAATCTTGGTATTCAGCGGTATTTTCGAGTTGCCATGTGAGACTCGCACGTTCTGTGCTTAGGTGTGCCGTCACCCCTCGGGGGTTGCCCAATGTATAAATTGTGTCATCTGTTTTTCGGCAGCAGAACTGCCTGTAATTCAACGACATTAAAAATAGCCGCACTGTATGAAACGATATATCAAAACGAGACTCTGAATAATGCATTCGTGATATTTGTGTTGACTTTGTCTACATGACAATTCTTCCCCATTTTAAATCGACGCTCACAAACTCTTCTAACGGCAATATGTGGTTTGATGTGAGATTGAACTGAGTTCCGGCTAGTGAGCGAATTTATGATTCCACCTTACAGCTGAATGAGCTGCAAAGCGGGCATCCCATATGTTACTTGGAGCGTCGTTCGAGATTATGTAGTCTGTTATCTTGAAAAACCTACTACTAATTAAGTCTCAGCAAGTAGATAATATTCTGACTGCTCAATCATTGCGGTAGGCAACCGAGCTTTGCAAGCGGGCTTCAAGTACTATGGTGGAATAACGGGGCATAGATAGAATTTGTTTTGTAAATTATATTTGTTCTACATTAGTCGCCTCGAAGGAAACGGGCTGCAGACACAGGCTTGCCCCCCAGAAAGCAGTCTCGACTACGATGCAACGGGTATACGGAGACTTGCCCTGATTTCAGCTAGGAAGGTGTTCAAGCCAATTATGGAAGGGGAATAGAACTCATGCGTCAAACTTGTGGTGCAGTGAAACCTGGTTTAAATTTTTTCAGAATATACATCACTGAGAAGGAACCTGACGAACACATCTTTTGGAGAGGGAAAGTTCCATTGAATAGTACGTAGCAACACAATCTGTTTTTACACAAAAATGAATTTGGAATGAAAAGTTGCGTGAACGATCACTCAAATCCCATCAGTTCGTGGACACCATTCAACACACCATTCATGGCTGAATGTTACAAAAATTTCATTGCTCCATAATTTGATTTGTGATCCACATTCGTATCGTTTACAGAAGCCGCTGGTCCAACTGTGGTGTTCGAACCGGCAAACGGATTCGTTCGCGTAGGAACAGCAGAAACTATCAAGTGTAGTCTACAAGCAGATCCACCAAAACCACAAGGGACATTCGGACTGGTAGACCTCAAGACCACCACTGACCTGATCTTGCTCGACAACGTGACTGCTACAATCAAGCCGCCCACGGATCCTGGAACTTATGCACATGTGGGGAGCACGACAGTCGAGTGCATATTTACAAAGACTGATGACGGATCAACGGTGAAGGGGACCATCACTGTTCGCGTCTTGCGTGAGTTTCTGGTCAATTGTTCACTGGTTCTGCTTAGTATGATATGAGCCACCCATGTGTGGAGTAATTCGTGATAATTCAAATGTTCGTATTATTAGCGGCGAAATTGGAGGGAACGCTGGACGGTGGCGCGAGTGGGAACCCGGTATTACAAGTCGGTGATACGAAAGAACTACAATGCGATTTGCTTCCAGCCGGCACTGCTGATAAATTGGCGGGCACATGGAAGGCGACTCTGGATGAGGCTGGGAAGACGTGTGCTGCGGTGACAGTTGCAGAACAAAAGGCGAACATCAAGCCGATAAAAGCGGGGGGCTACACGGAGCCATGCTCGTTCAACGTCACTTGTGTGTTTTCCGCAACAGAGGGCGAGCAGATATACACATTCACTCAAAGGGTTGATGTCGTGGGTAAGTTTCGTTCGCTGTCGATTTCAAATTACGTTTATTCGACTTTTTCTCAATGCATCCACTTCAACAATGTATCGCTTTCTGTTCGGAATAAGTGTTTACCTACTCTGTGTACAACTATGCCACCAGTGAACTCGCGGGATTTCGGAGAGATGCAGTCTATCTAGTCTCATTAGAGTTTACTGTAACAGAGAAAACTCTACTTAGTTAAAAGCCACATTCGCCGACCCGTTTTCGGGATGAATACGCAGTTGACGGTGAGCACGGTACCGGCGAGCCACCGTCCATCAAACTAACTTTTTCCTGCCGTTTTAACCGACTCTTACCGCTTCCGCCCACAAGAACCTACGCCTTTTAATGACGTGTTTAATCAATGCGTGTTCGCAGCAAGCATAGGTGCGGTTTTCCCCACACTATTTGAAAACTGCATGCTCGCCAGCATGTAGAGTTACTTGGTGCAAAATACACGATTGGTCTTTTTGGTTTACACGAGGTCATTCTCTACAATTTGCTTCTTTGCGCGCCAAACATTACAGTCGTCTACTGTCTTGATGGAACGGACATAGCTGGTCGCTGATGTGCTCGAAGTTGACGTCGGTATTACCGTATCCATCATGCGTCATACAAAATTGGAAGTTATTTCTTCTGAATCATTGCATGCTTTATCCCAAAGCAAATCAACCGTTTGAGATTCATCTGTGGGAATACTTGGTCATTCCGTCGTCGAGCCGGTGAGAGTGAATGGCAGATTTCTCTGTTGGTACGCGAAATTTGATCTACGTTGTTCCCATGAATGCACCAGCCAACAGTTCCCGATCACGGGCTGAAGCAAAAAACCTCTAAACACACAAGTCAGTAATTACTCATTTTACACCAGTAGTGGTGATGTTGGAGTGTGTCTGAATGTGAATCCTTCATTCCCGTTACTTTCCAAGATGGGTGACGTTTCGGTCTGAAGTGTTCCCATTAAAATAAATGTTAAGCTTCTAATTTTGGAAAGGCTCTTTTGAATTGATGAACTGCCACTGCATATGGACACATTCGTAGCGCTTCACCGATATTGTGGACACGAAACGCAACGGTACGATGAGGTGATGCGGACACACAACTCCACCGCCCGCTCAGAGTCATGTTGGCGAGGTGCCTTTAACTGACCACCGAGGAGCTGGTGAACCTCAGTGAACCTAGGCAAAGAGTTATCGTTTAGATTTAATGTTTCGCTTGGGGAAAAGGGGCTGATGAGTGCAGATTTCAACAATTCGAAAGCCCACTGTCACTGATGACGAAATATATCTATTCAATATTTATTAGTTTAATAGAACAATGTTTGATGCCCTTGTGATACGGTTGTTTGGAATTAACCGGACAGGAGAGATTGATAAACGTTAAGTTGTATATGACACTGTTGTCTCTTCTTTCGCTCATTTATCGATCCGGAGTGTGGTGTCATATGAATTCTGCAAGATGCTTGTCGACATTTTTATCACCACTCTCCTACTGTAATACCCCGATTGTTCTGAATTTGTTTTGATGAGTGTTCCCGTACGGTGTAATTCCCAAAACGTTTTTTCGTCAATATGGTGCACGTTGAAAAATTGGGATATATACTCATTTTTGATGGTCATTTGCCCTTCCTTTCGGTCTACGTATCGTGTAAGTGATTGACCCCTTGTGATTAGGCCTTCCTCATCCCCGCAACCCATCATCTCCTTTGACTTCCACGTGACGGTTCCTTATCGCGTGGGGGACAGTTCTGTCCTAGGTTATAATCGTAACTTAACGAACACCTTACTTAATTCTGACGATTTTTTCAAAAGTTAACGTGTGGGTTTCCACTTCCGTCCATTTCTTGAAAATTTCTGTTCACCCAGCTGGAACAACCGATGCAGGTAAATGTGTGTGACTGCTTGCTCCATAACTTGATCAGATTTCGCCCGTTTAACTACCTCAACATCTTCAGTGCTTAATTAGCCTCTTTTGTGAGAATACTTATCCTACCACTTGCATTCTTTTAAGAACATGTTGCCAGTTGAACTATGCCATTTAACAGCGAATACAACTGGAGGGTTCGCGAACTATACCATTTTGAGGGTCCGAATGGATCTCTTTGTGTTCTCTCATTCGTGATATTTCTGAGCTGAATGAGCCACACAAGATCCTCATCCTGCTTTATTCACAAACACGAATGCTATTCAAGTGTACCAATAGGCTGACGAGCAACACTCACATTTGAATAGTCTCAAGAGGGTTGCAGCCTTTGGTCGAGTGTGGAAAAGTCGTCGAGGTTGTGCTCGAAAAGCGCTGCGAGGTGTTACTGTTTTTATGTCGTCGACGTTCGGATCTAACAAGTACACGCAACAGGCTAGACACTTCCCAGTTTATTCCCGCCTTGCAACTTATATAAATAAATTACACACTGCAGAGGCCTCCTCTGTTTAAATGTGTCAGTAAGTCGCCTGCTAATTGACACCATGTGACAGGCTCGAGAAGCAAAGGTGCAGTTTGAAGTTGTTTAAAGCGCCTGTGGTTCCGCCTTTTTCCGATGATAGTACCTATCGATTATAGGTACGGGTCTCCGGGAAGATATTGGTGGAATAAAATAGAGTTCTTTTCATCCAGCTACTCTTCTCGATTTGTTTGCCTAACCAGATGGCGTGGAACCCAGCTAATGAGGCTTTGAGCACCAATCGGAAGGGCGACTGGCTGGGTGTTTCATCTATTTCACTCAGTTGAACGTCTTTTGTATGCGTTGCGCGCACAACCGGCAGGACATTGTACTACTGTCGCCAAGTTAACATCGTGAAAAATATCTAGGGTCGTATATGCGAAGGCATTCCATCAGATGATTGCACCTATGATTCAGGTTACTTGACTTGTTGCACTTGTGTGATTGATCCAAACATTCATGTCAGACATAAACAACAAATGAATATTCACTTTTTATGTTCATCTGTCACCTCGGCTTGACGGGAAACTGGTGATGTGCGCGTCACAACTTCGTAGACAATTGTCTGTACAAGGGCTTGTTTGTGTGATTCAACGCGCGATTACTCCCAAAAAATTTTCAACTTATACTGTCATGTTTTTTGGCTTCACAGGGGTTAAAATTTGGCCGTCAGTTGCTCGGTGGATAACTGCCATGGGTACCCTCATCTTGGGTCTTCGAGGCACGCAGTGCTAATGTTCTTTGCATAGGTAAATTTGTAAAACTCACGTGTTTAAATCGGGCCTGTTTGACACGGTGCTCTCAAGAGACGAGTGGCTCCATTTGCCTGTTTGTCATCACGAACCTGCCCATACATTCTCATTGGTCTGAACAATTGCTTTATATGTCTACCCGTTTTTAGTTTTCACTCCTGGACTGTGTGCCCACCCGTCCGTTCATCTGAGCCTTGTACTTTTCTACCCCTACCTGCATTTTATTGGAGTCACATTTGAGGTTCGACTTTAGTTTTATCCGCTTCGCTGTATTTGGCACCGTGCTAAATTGTACTCACCTAGTTCCTTCAAGCTGAGTCACTATATCAGCTTTGTTCAACGTCTGGTGCTATTCTTTGTCAAGGTCTAACTAATATAAACGGAAATAAAGCCATATTTTCTTTCTTGAAAATGCCGCTGCATCCTCTGATCTCGCGCAGAGATGAAGATGAGCAGTGAATGAAATTCTAGCTTGTTTCAACCTCCCACTCATTCTCACACACGTAACATTCTGGTGCGCCTCTGTTTGGTAAGGCGGTTCACACTAACGATTCGTTGTCGCTTAGCTATGGGGTACACGCGCTCCACATTATGCCGCGAGTTTAGACCTACTTATCTCCCATTTACCCCTGACAATGTAACGGTCATACTACTGATGGGGGAGGCATACGAGTAGTATGCTGTCTTGTAAATCCGCTTTGCGTCTCTTGAAAAGTGAGGTCTGTTGCGGAGTTTGTGGAGTCTGTTTGTAGTATTTGCTTGGATTTGAGCAACAGTCAGGTGCGTTGAAATAGACGCGTTCAAAGAAAAGATGGATATTCAGTTTTCGTTTTGCTTCCCTTTCCAATAGTTTGTAACTGTTCAGTTGGTATGTTCTAACAAATAACTCCACGGCGAAGGCTTTCTTTTACTAACCAACCGAGTTAACTTCATCTCGATTCCCCCTAAACGAACGTCCAGTTAACCCTACTTCCGATACCGCCACTGCTCTTCCGCAACATCCTTTGATGCCAAACCTCGCTAAAGGCGGTTTTTACAACTTCCTGTGTAAGGCCTTTAGAGGGCGTAGACATAAAAATGCAACATGACTCTAGTGGAAATGCTCCAAATGTACTCTTATTTCCAGTCGTCTCATTAATGTTTTACAACTCAGCAATTCTGGGGGACGAGAATATAGGAACGCAACCTTATGCTACTTTTGGCAGCCAAGTAGCTGGAGAATTATATTCACAAGTAAGAAATTCAGGTATCACGATATCAGCAAACTAGGAAAACTAGCTTGAATCCTCCTTTACTTTGACGACTCCGTTTTTCAGGCAACATTCGTAACACTTTTGAAACATAACAAGGTAGAGTGGATTCAACTATTTCGTTCATTTCGGGTTTTTGAGGGGTAGGTATTTTGTTCATAGCCACACCCTCTCGTTCGAGAGGTCGTGTTCCTGTTCTGGCGTATTATTCCGGTGAAGCGATGGACTTGAATTGTCGCCTCTATTAGAGCTCACCAGCAGTGCATATCCGATGGCCGTGCCGGGATTCGAATCCCGAACATTTGACATGTGAAGCGAGCGCGTAACCACTACTTCACCGACACACGTTAGACGCATCTGAATTATCACATCTGAACAGGCGAACGTGTTCACGCATGACCGATGTGATTGGTGTGCCCGTCTGGTCGAACGACGACCCAGTAACTGTCCTGGTTGTGAAGATCGATTGACCAAACGACCCAGTAGCTTGACACACGCTTGAAACCCACTGGGCAGATTTTTGGTTGCAATTTTGGGGTTTTGCGGGATAGGTATTTTTGCTCATATCTTGCCAGGTGTTTACATATATTGAAAATCAGGTCTAAGACAGGACAACAGAGACACAAACACACCGACTAGTGAAAGCCGTTACAGCGAGCAATGGTTTGCTGGTAATGGCTTTCACATTTCGCTGCCAAGTCATTGTTTGGCCGCCTTTGGCTCTCCTCCACCCTTCACGTGGTTGTGCGAAAAGAGCCCTTCGAGGAAGTCGGTCGACTGGCATACGCAGCACGTGACCAAGCCAGCGCAACCTATGCAGTGTGATCAGTTCATCTATCGAGGGTGAGTTATTTCTCCCGAATACCATTCGACGTACTTCAGAATTGCTGATCCGGTGTCCCACCAGATTCGGGCAATGCTCCGAAGACGTTTTGCATAGCACACATAGAAGTAAACGACAGTTACAAAGCAATTCAATGTCTTACTCCACCACATCTTTGGGAAGCTCTCAAGCGTCATTGATACATCGCACAGACTCCAAAAGTTGCTACTTTATACTTTGAATTACAAATCGAACCTACTTGAGCGCGAAAACACCAGTCGCTGGAGAGCGATGGCCGCATACCATAACTCACTACGGAAAAAATTAGGCTTCTAGTTGTGACATGAAGGCGAAAACCAGAAAAATACAGACTCCTCATGTTGCGGAGTTATACGATATGCTCACTAGTTCACAGAGAGTGGGGAACCCGGCGAATGGCTTACTCTGGAAGAAGTCAATGGATATGACTGAAAAAAAACTACGTCGACGCTTGAGTATTCGTTCAAATTCCACTTCGACAAGACTCTGCACTCATGGTCGTAAGGGATCATTAATGTGTACATCCGGTAAGCTCCAGTAAGTTGAGGAGCTTCTAGGACTGATCATCTGAAAGCTTAGTTTCCTTGTTCAACATGTACTTCACATCCGAGTTTTGCCCTGTCTGAAATTTATACACATAAGTATTTGTCAGAGTTAAATTCCTGAATACAAACATAGTGTTGATACGCGGTTTTTGAGCTATCAAGTTTCTTAACAGGACAACCAAGAGCGGCGGAAAAGTCAGAAAAATAATAAGAGTTAGCGGTCCGTGTGTGCTTCACACGAGTGAAACGGAACACTGCCGACATTACATAATTCCGTGAGACCTTCCACCAAATCTGTCGAAAAACTGGCCCAGAGGGAAAGCTCCGACCCTCGGTGAATCACTGTTTCTGGAGCGTGTTTGGATCTAAGCTAATGAGGATATTTTGGGAGCTTCGTTTCGTCTGAAGGCAACAGTAAACCGGGGTATCACTTAGGGCGCTGCTCTAGATGATCGCACGAATCACCAGAAGTTGTATCCAATGACGAAAAATTCTTGGTAATCAATCGAAGAAAGCCTCTACTCGGTTGTTTTTCGTCCTACCCATTAAGTGACTAACTTTCCGATTCCATCGGCGCATGCTGGCACACCTTGAACAAGAACACAGCGCTGGTACGTAGGTACTTCAGAATAAGTTCACTCCACAGCATACCTCGATAGTGGTGCCATGATTGCACCTGCGTTCTCGCCAAATTGGCTTTCTAAAGGACTTATAGCCTGAGCTTCAGAGCGAAATGTCCCCGTCACTGGTGTCCTTCGTCTAACCCGTTGCAACACAAAAGTTTCCAAATAAGGCTATGTCGTCGTATCGTCATTCCCATGCACGGGAGCATGTGACGAATGCGGATGGATTTGCCACATGACCCGCAGCCTGCTGCTGTTACAGAGTAACTACTCAGTAGTAACATACTGCATCCGAATGGCAGCGGCGGTTGAAGGACCATAGACACCACCATGGGGAAAAAGAATACTCGGTGCTTCGTGGAGGATCGCACGCCAAGAGAAACGTTGCTTTGAACATGGGGGTCTACTCGGAAAACCTCTCTATCGGAGCATTACTGTTCGAATGAAGCGCCTGCTGACTGTAACGTTAGTCTCACAGCACAAACAGAGCACAATACACTCGTGTGAAAAAACTGTCTAGACTGTGTTCAAGTTACCGTGTGGATCACATAAATGTGTTGTGGCGTGTCACCAGACTACTTATGCTTCTCATGACCCGGCATATCGCACGAGGCGACCACTTATCAAAGGGTACACGTATTTTCTTTGATGAAGACAAACCCGCATCTAAGAACTTGGTGTAGTGTTTGGCTCCGTGATGACGGCATGACAGCAGACGCCGCAACAAAAAAGTGGGCACTGGAAACTTCCTCAAGTAGTGACCCATCCTTGGAAAAAAACTTGAAGAGTTTGATATATTGACCACAAAACAACAGATCGGGACAAATCAGTGCTGAGAAACAAAATGGGATACAGGAAGAATAACTCAACTTAGCAAGGATTTAACAACCATAGTTGTTTGTATGACTCTGTTGGGAGAAGGGTGAGGAGGAAACGCAGACAGAACGTAAAGTAGTTGTCAGGTGGAGAGAAATCGCCGTAGACAAGTTAACAAATGGAGTACCCGAAAGGAGAGAGAGAGAGAGAGAGAGAGAGAGAAACACCGAGTATAACGGATAATCAGTTAGGACTACAAGGCTTGGTGACAGAGCCAATCACAGGAAAAATAGATTGAGAAAGAAATGCATAGTTCAAACAAAGCGATTCTAGTTGCTCGAAGCAATACCACCTGCGTTAGCCTCCGATGGAGAATGAGCAGCGTACCAACTGGAGATATCCGATTCGAATAAAACCTTCTTTGGTAAAATGTTTAATCTGGAAGGAAAAAAGGAATGGTGATTATTGGCAAACATCTAAAATTGAATGAACCGACGGTCGCAGGGAATACTAACCGAGAGAGCACGCCTCGAAATCGATGGTGACGTCTGACAAACAGAAAAGGGGACTTATATATCATATAAATCGCCTCGGTTGTAAGCGCAAACAAGCGATAAAAGGACCTTTGGCTGGCGTCCACTGGGTAGGATCATCGAATGGTTCTAGTCCGGCAGTGCGCGGCGTCACCACACCTAAGACACCGAACCACGATTATAGAATTCCGTTCAGCAATATTGTCACAAGAGAAACAAAATAACGGTACCCTAGGTCTAGATTATCGATAGCGCGTGAGGACGTCATCCTCGCCCTTCATCACAGCACTCCATGGGGTGAACTTCCTGCGGGTCACCCAGTACCCACTACTCACAGGTGTCAGTAATTTGCGGTGTTCTGGTAGTTATTTGTTGCCCGCTAGAAAGTTCCGATTTCAAACGTGTGGATGTGAAAGTTAAAGTGATCCACCAAAATAAGCATTCCGGCGCCCGGTTAACACGGAGGTAACGCACCGCGTCACTGCGGCGCGACCTCGCAGTTAGTAAGCTCCCTCGGTATGGTAGTCACCACGCAAAAGAATGAATGAAAACCAACTTGCTGACCGAGAAAGGTACTACGGGAAAACACGCAAGCCGAAAAAGGTAAGTTACCCAACAAATGCGGATAAGCAAAGTAACCGGAGATAGGCTGAACCACAGAAAAAAACTAGTGGGTTAAACAAGGTGACAGGGAACTTGATTTCCACTTGTGATTTAAAACGTTAAACAGTCCGTTTCAGAAGGGTTCGGTAAACAATCCGACGGGTTTTTTATTTGGCAACGTTTCGCTTTTGACACAAAAGCTTCGTCAGACCAAGTGAGCAGGTCACCGAATAGGCCAGGCAGACGGGGCACCAATCATATTAGAGAACCAGATCAGTGTTCAGAGTCAATTACCGGCTCTTATCGGTTAGTGTGGTTGCCAAAACCTTGCGTTGATGGGTTGGTGGAGTTTCAAGTTAGTTCCGATCGAGTTTAGTTCCTCAATCTTCCACTTCACTTTGCTTCGATTAATGATTCACTGCGAGTGTCACTGGTAAATGTCGTCGGTCTTCGTGGGCTTGTGAGTGCTATGGTAATTTCGTTGAGGGAGGGAAAGTGGGTGAGGTTAAGTGCGATAGGGTAATGACCACTCCTACTTCTGATAACCGCACAGCAACACGTTTCAGCTCGATTGATCCAAAACTGTTCTCCACACGCATGGCAGTTCCACGCAGTCTATTCTGTTGACACTGGGATGCTTGGGGTTTTCTACCGCTTCGGCCATCAGTCTGTGTGGCGTGGGCCGTAGTCCCCGCCTCAAAACCTCACCATTTTCTAAATCTATTTTGTCTTCTGTGTTCGGTGTATGTTCCACAGTGTCGAGTCTTTCAGTAACGTACGATATTCATCTGAGTTTCTCGGCGGACTGTTCATTTTCCCCCTATGCTCTCCGATTCTGATGCGAAGTCCCCTGGCCGTTTGTCCCGTATAGACCTTAGTGCAGTCGTTACACTCAATTTTGCAGACACAGTCCCTGGTTCTGTTCACCGAGAAGTGATCGTTCAATCGCACCGGGGCAGAATGTCGAGTTTCCCTTTTGGAAAGCTAACCTCATGTTAGTCGTGTTTAGAATCCTTCGAGTGACTTCTGATGTCCCCGTTTTATATGAGATAACAGCAGTCCCAAACGAATCCCTGTTGGATTTCGCTACCTGTACAGAAAGAGAATTAGTCATCACCCGAACTGCACTTAATGTAGGTTGATTGCAGCAATCTGTTGGACCACGCCGAGTTACGTGCAAAACCCCAAAAGTCAAACTTTTCAAATAGAGGTTTATCTGCAAATGCGATAGTATAAGTACAATAATAAAATGATAAAACTTTACAAACCTCAAATCGTGGGACTACGTCGGTTTAGGAACTGCTAATTACCAACGGGTCTCAAAGTCCATACCAACTCAAAGCCACTTGTGAACTTAAACAACACGTCCGATGACAAGGTCAAAGAACGGTTTACGTTCAGGTCAAAAACAAGAAGGGTGGTATAGGCACAGAACAAAATAACACAATGGGGGGAATCGCGTCGTACAACATAAAGATAGAAGAAAGGAACCAACAATTAAGCTCACCGACGTTTCTCCCCCAAAAGAAACTATCGCAACACTAGCGGTGAATCATCAATCGAAACAAATCGAGGTGGAAGATTAAGGAACCAAACTCGATCGGAACTAATTTGAAACTCCACCAACCCATCAACGCAAGATTTTGGCAACCATACCAACCGACAAGAGTCGTTAATTGACACTCAACACGGATCTAGTGTGATAATCTGAATGGGACTTACTGATTAGCTCTCCTTCTGCCTTAAAACATGATAAACTTGATGACCTGTTCGCTTGGCCTGATAAAGCTTTTGTGTCAAAGGTGAAACGTTGCAAAATAAGAAACCTACCGATTGTTTACCAAGACCTTCTGCAACGATGACTTCTCAATCAATTACAAACTTTCTCCAATTGACTGAATCATTTCAACCTTGAACATAGTCAAACTCTACCAGAAGCTCGTACTTTATCCCCAAAACTTACCGGAAATGCATGTGGACAGTCAACCAATGGTATACATGTACGGGTGAGTTGAGCACTTATGTGGGTCACTATGCGGCTATTCTGTATTGTCGCGGTGGGCAACGGCCATTGATGTGTACCAAGGTCATGTGTATACGTATTCCAATAGATCACTTCAACCCAGATCACCGCGCACTTCACATTGTACCGTCGTGTGACCGCACAATACGTCGTGAAACCAAACTGAGCTACCAACGATATCGAGCAAGACACTCGAAGTCCGCGAACCTCCGAGAAACGATAGTGGATCGTACAGCGAGGGGGGGACGAGATGGCCCAAGTGGTTAGAGCACGAGTTTACTGACCTGAAGTTCCGTGGTTCGAACCCAGCCTCTGTCTTTCGACTTCCTCGGTCTAGGCTTGGACAACCTGGCAGTGTCCCAGTCCTCGTGCAACCTTCGGGTGGCATGGCAGCTAGGCACCGAAAGGGTGTTACAGCTGAACGGTTACAGCGAGTGTGATGAACCAAGATGAGGACGATGTTACTGTGTGTTCAGTGTATGTTCATCTAGTCAAATTTCCGCTGTCAGTTGAGTTTCATGACGCGTCCCAGCCTACATGCCGCACCGAATCCACCATCACAATCTGGTTTTGAGTGTAACACGGCAGGCTAGGTGCAACTGCCTGATACCAGCTAGTCGTGTCGAACAGACAGATAAGACGGTCCGCTGTTAGTTCAACGAGGAAGTTTTGTTCTGTTTATAACGCTGGGCCTACATATATCACGAAATCAAAGGCATTTCTCGGGCGACAGAAAATTGGAACTGAGAATCAATATATACGCGTAAACAAGCGTTGAACACA
>NW_008752287.1:78346-87647 GCF_000715545.1 Opisthorchis viverrini | reverse complement strand
TGCACGAGGCGACCACTTATCAAAGGGTACACGTATTTTCTTTGATGAAGACAAACCCGCATCTAAGAACTTGGTGTAGTGTTTGGCTCCGTGATGACGGCATGACAGCAGACGCCGCAACAAAAAAGTGGGCACTGGAAACTTCCTCAAGTAGTGACCCATCCTTGGAAAAAAACTTGAAGAGTTTGATATATTGACCACAAAACAACAGATCGGGACAAATCAGTGCTGAGAAACAAAATGGGATACAGGAAGAATAACTCAACTTAGCAAGGATTTAACAACCATAGTTGTTTGTATGACTCTGTTGGGAGAAGGGTGAGGAGGAAACGCAGACAGAACGTAAAGTAGTTGTCAGGTGGAGAGAAATCGCCGTAGACAAGTTAACAAATGGAGTACCCGAAGAGAGAGAGAGAGAGAGAGAGAAACACCGAGTATAACGGATAATCAGTTAGGACTACAAGGCTTGGTGACAGAGCCAATCACAGGAAAAATAGATTGAGAAAGAAATGCATAGTTCAAACAAAGCGATTCTAGTTGTTCGAAGCAATACCACCTGCGTTAGCCTCCGATGGAGAATGAGCAGCGTACCAACTGGAGATATCCGATTCGAATAAAACCTTCTTTGGTAAAATGTTTAATCTGGAAGGAAAAAAGGAATGGTGATTATTGGCAAACATCTAAAATTGAATGAACCGACGGTCGCAGGGAATACTAACCGAGAGAGCACGCCTCGAAATCGATGGTGACGTCTGACAAACAGAAAAGGGGACTTATATATCATATAAATCGCCTCGGTTGTAAGCGCAAACAAGCGATAAAAGGACCTTTGGCTGGCGTCCACTGGGTAGGATCATCGAATGGTTCTAGTCCGGCAGTGCGCGGCGTCACAACACCTAAGACACCGAACCACGATTATAGAATTCCGTTCAGCAATATTGTCACAAGAGAAACAAAATAACGGTACCCTAGGTCTAGATTATCGATAGCGCGTGAGGACGTCATCCTCGCCCTTCATCACAGCACTCCATGGGGTGAACTTCCTGCGGGTCACCCAGTACCCACTACTCACAGGTGTCAGTAATTTGCGGTGTTCTGGTAGTTATTTGTTGCCCGCTAGAAAGTTCCGATTTCAAACGTGTGGATGTGAAAGTTAAAGTGATCCACCAAAATAAGCATTCCGGCGCCCGGTTAACACGGAGGTAACGCACCGCGTCACTGCGGCGCGACCTCGCAGTTAGTAAGCTCCCTCGGTATGGTAGTCACCACGCAAAAGAATGAATGAAAACCAACTTGCTGACCGAGAAAGGTACTACGGGAAAACACGCAAGCCGAAAAAGGTAAGTTACCCAACAAATGCGGATAAGCAAAGTAACCGGAGATAGGCTGAACCACAGAAAAAAACTAGTGGGTTAAACAAGGTGACAGGGAACTTGATTTCCACTTGTGATTTAAAACGTTAACAAGTCCGTTTCAGAAGGGTTCGGTAAACAATCCGACGGGTTTTTTATTTGGCAACGTTTCGCTTTTGACACAAAAGCTTCGCAGACCAAGTATATTAGAGAACCAGATCAGTGTTCAGAGTCAATTACCGGCTCTTATCGGTTAGTGTGGTTGCCAAAACCTTGCGTTGATGGGTTGGTGGAGTTTCAAGTTAGTTCCGATCGAGTTTAGTTCCTCAATCTTCCACTTCACTTTGCTTCGATTAATGATTCACTGCGAGTGTCACTGGTAAATGTCGTCGGTCTTCGTGGGCTTGTGAGTGCTATGGTAATTTCGTTGAGGGAGGGAAAGTGGGTGAGGTTAAGTGCGATAGGGTAATGACCACTCCTACTTCTGATAACCGCACAGCAACACGTTTCAGCTCGATTGATCCAAAACTGTTCTCCACACGCATGGCAGTTCCACGCAGTCTATTCTGTTGACACTGGGATGCTTGGGGTTTTCTACCGCTTCGGCCATCAGTCTGTGTGGCGTGGGCCGTAGTCCCCGCCTCAAAACCTCACCATTTTCTAAATCTATTTTGTCTTCTGTGTTCGGTTTCCGTTCCACAGTGTCGAGTCTTTCAGTAACGTACGATATTCATCTGAGTTTCTCGGCGGACTGTTCATTTTCCCCCTATGCTCTCCGATTCTGATGCGAAGTCCCCTGGCCGTTTGTCCCGTATAGACCTTAGTGCAGTCGTTACACTCAATTTTGCAGACACAGTCCCTGGTTCTGTTCACCGAGAAGTGATCGTTCAATCGCACCGGGGCAGAATGTCGAGTTTCCCTTTTGGAAAGCTAACCTCATGTTAGTCGTGTTTAGAATCCTTCGAGTGACTTCTGATGTCCCCGTTTTATATGAGATAACAGCAGTCCCAAACGAATCCCTGTTGGATTTCGCTACCTGTACAGAAAGAGAATTAGTCATCACCCGAACTGCACTTAATGTAGGTTGATTGCAGCAATCTGTTGGACCACGCCGAGTTACGTGCAAAACCCCAAAAGTCAAACTTTTCAAATAGAGGTTTATCTGCAAATGCGATAGTTTAGGTACAATAATAAAATGATAAAACTTTACAAACCTCAAATCGTGGGACTACGTCGGTTTAGGAACTGCTAATTACCAACGGGTCTCAAAGTCCATACCAACTCAAAGCCACTTGTGAACTTAAACAACACGTCCGATGACAAGGTCAAAGAACGGTTTACGTTCAGGTCAAAAACAAGAAGGGTGGTATAGGCACAGAACAAAATAACACAATGGGGGGAATCGCGTCGTACAACATAAAGATAGAAGAAAGGAACCAACAATTAAGCTCACCGACGTTTCTCCCCCAAAAGAAACTATCGCAACACTAGCGGTGAATCATCAATCGAAACAAATCGAGGTGGAAGATTAAGGAACCAAACTCGATCGGAACTAATTTGAAACTCCACCAACCCATCAACGCAAGATTTTGGCAACCATACCAACCGACAAGAGTCGTTAATTGACACTCAACACGGATCTAGTGTGATAATCTGAATGGGACTTACTGATTAGCTCTCCTTCTGCCTTAAAACATGATAAACTTGATGACCTGTTCGCTTGGCCTGATAAAGCTTTTGTGTCAAAGGTGAAACGTTGCAAAATAAGAAACCTACCGATTGTTTACCAAGACCTTCTGCAACGATGACTTCTCAATCAATTACAAACTTTCTCCAATTGACTGAATCATTTCAACCTTGAACATAGTCAAACTCTACCAGAAGCTCGTACTTTATCCCCAAAACTTACCGGAAATGCATGTGGACAGTCAACCAATGGTATACATGTACGGGTGAGTTGAGCACTTATGTGGGTCACTATGCGGCTATTCTGTATTGTCGCGGTGGGCAACGGCCATTGATGTGTACCAAGGTCATGTGTATACGTATTCCAATAGATCACTTCAACCCAGATCACCGCGCACTTCACATTGTACCGTCGTGTGACCGCACAATACGTCGTGAAACCAAACTGAGCTACCAACGATATCGAGCAAGACACTCGAAGTCCGCGAACCTCCGAGAAACGATAGTGGATCGTACAGCGGAATGGCTCAAGTGGTTAGAGCGCGGGTTTACTGACCTGAAGTTCCGTGGTTCGAACCCAGCCTCTGTCTTTCGACTTCCTCGGTCTAGGCTTGGACAACCTGGCAGTGTCCCAGTCCTCGTGCAACCTTCGGGTGGCATGGCAGCTAGGCACCGAAAGGGTGTTACAGCTGAACGGTTACAGCGAGTGTGATGAACCAAGATGAGGACGATGTTACTGTGTGTTCAGTGTATGTTCATCTAGTCAAATTTCCGCTGTCAGTTGAGTTTCATGACGCGTCCCAGCCTACATGCCGCACCGAATCCACCATCACAATCTGGTTTTGAGTGTAACACGGCAGGCTAGGTGCAACTGCCTGATACCAGCTAGTCGTGTCGAACAGACAGATAAGACGGTCCGCTGTTAGTTCAACGAGGAAGTTTTGTTCTGTTTATAACGCTGGGCCTACATATATCACGAAATCAAAGGCATTTCTCGGGCGACAGAAAATTGGAACTGAGAATCAATATATACGCGTAAACAAGCGTTGAACACAGTCCACATGACACGTCCCAGTTTCTTCCATAAGTGGTTGCCCTCTTCTTCTACAAGTTATGTGTAGTCCAGTCTACATTCCTCCCATCAAAACAAACATCAAGATGCAGAAACTCACCGATTCAGGTAGAACCACACAAGAGATCCAGCCATATTCCACAGGATGAGAGCACTTATGTAGACGAAGAGACAGTAGAAGATGCGGCTCAAATAGTCACGTGCTGCGGACAACCACGCCTCTGACTGTTTCACAACTTCGTCGAAATATTGCGATGCATTATAGCTACAATCGACAGTGAAATACCGGACATTCAGAAAGGGATTCATAGGATGCGAAATAAGTAGAAAAAAGATTGTTGGCATCTTTCAGGCGACTTCTCTAGTAAGTGAAATTTTCGGGATATTAACAAGTGTTCTACAAAGACCTTCAAACAGTTGCACCGACTCGAGCGTTATTCAAAGTGGGTTGCTGGAGAGAAGGACACTTTCAGAGTAGAGGCCGGTCTAAATTCGGATCATACTTTCTAGCTAGCATAATGCTAGTTATGTCCTACATCAATAATCCGCGATGACGGTCGCGGTATACGAGAGTTGGTCACTTCGCCTCTCTCGAATCGATGGCTCGTATTCCCAGAACGAGTGTTTCCACGGATATTTATCCGCGGTATCCGGCTCCGATGCAACCCCTTGAAGAGCATTCAACATTGTTTGTCCTTTCTTTGGTTGTTGGTCTATAGACGCGTGTTCCCATACCAAAATCTTTACATACTTTGGGATTCACCTCAACAGACTGGCACTGTCTTTGGCATGATTTCGAATGAGACGTTTCTCTCTTTTCTCCCATATTCTCCTGTTACTCTTTCGCATTCATCGCTTGCATTCACTTTTTATGTGTGTGACTATGCTCTTCAAAAATAAATGATAATAGTAGTGCGTTACCTTTGTCACTTAGTCTCCACCAGAAGACCTGAACTAGAAACTATCATGTGCGCACACAATCCAAATTCAAAAAGAAAAACTGTCAGCCAAATGATGTGCGAGTCTTGACTGTGCTAGCGCCTACCTTACCTTGAAGAGCATTCAACATTGTTTGTCCTTTCTTTGGTTGTTGGTCTATAGACGCGTGTTCCCATACCAAAATCTTTACATACTTTGGGATTCACCTCAACAGACTGGCACTGTCTTTGGCATGATTTCGAATGAGACGTTTCTCTCTTTTCTCCCATATTCTCCTGTTACTCTTTCGCATTCATCGCTTGCATTCACTTTTTATGTGTGTGACTATGCTCTTCAAAAATAAATGATAATAGTAGTGCGTTACCTTTGTCACTTAGTCTCCACCAGAAGACCTGAACTAGAAACTATCATGTGCGCACACAATCCAAATTCAAAAAGAAAAACTGTCAGCCAAATGATGTGCGAGTCTTGACTGTGCTAGCGCCTACCTTACCTTGAAGAGCATTCAACATTGTTTGTCCTTTCTTCGGTTGTTGGTCTTTAGACGCGTGTTTCCATATCGAAATTTTTACATACATTGGGATTCATCTCACGTGACTGGAACTGTTGGTGGCATGACTACGAAAGAGACGTTTCTCTGCTTTATCTCCTGTTATCCTGTTACCCTTTCACATTCACTTTTTGTGTTTGTGACCATGCTTTTCAAAAATAAATGATAAAAGTGAAGACTCACTCTTTGAACAAGTGTGGCACGATAGCATTAAGTGGACATTTCGGACAATCCAGGCGCCTTGTCTCAGCCAATTCAATCTCCCGTTCGGACTGAGTCATGCGGCAATGTTTTGGAACGAACGCATCCGCAGTTCCTTTAGACTGATGAATTGCGGTACCACCGTCATTGGCGCGAAGATTAGACCAATCAGAGGGCTGAGCATGCGCCTGACTTGGTCCACTATGTATCATGTGCACGGGCAACTGAAGCTTATTCAACGCTGGGTTTCGGTTGAGTTTGGTGGCCATTCTGTTTCTGACTTGTTGAGCAGCAGCCTGAGAAGGGTAGGAAATTTGGGACAAATAATGAAGTTACTTAGAGTAGCCACAATCGAGGGTAATAACAAAACCAGGAAGAGGGGTAAAATCGTGCCTATAAACGTTGTCAGGGGCGGCCACTTCAATTGCAGCTCTGGTATAGAAAACTACACAGAGTTACTCACATTCAATCACAGATATGACTAGTTCCACAGTCGAAAATCGGTGTGACTTTGTAGCGTAAGTAAATCAACAAAACTCCCAGTCACCCACCTTGTCAGGTGAAGCACTAAGCAGTAAGAGTGTGAGAGTACTGTAGAAGCATACAACGAGTGCGAACAACAAATACCTTGTAGGCCAGCAACACCCGGCATTGCTCCTGTTCAATCTCACTCAGCCACGCGGTCCACTGATGCAGAAGGAATTGGGCTTCTCGAAGTCGTCGGCTCATTTCTGACTCAATCCCAGCTACCTCGTACTGGTTCAGTCGCTGAGCCGAACGAGTGATGTGAACATTGACCAAACGGGCATGCAGGTGAACCGGGAGAATCTGTCAAGTTGAAGGATGACATGATCACTACCGCGGTCATAGAAGTGGTGAAAATGATGCCCACGGAAACAGGACAGAGCGAGTAAAAAGAAAGACTAATGCGAAACCACCCAGTGCAACTCATATTCATCCGAGTGTTCAAACAGGATCTCGTATTGTGCACTGGTCAAGCACAAAACCTGCTAGTGACGGTAGTCCTCCGGACGACACCATGAAATGTCGATCGATTGGACTGTACGGTTTGAGACGAAAAGATGTGTCGAACGGTCTTTTGAAACCAGCAAAACTGGTGCAAAAAACCAGCCACTTGATGGCTTGGATGTGAGTAGTGGAGTGTGGACATCTGTGCAGAATGTTGTGGATTCCACTACCAGTCAATAGACATGAGAATCGTGTTCATTAAAGGGGGTCAGGACACATGGAATGGCTACGTAGTGATTAGCGACACTTGTGCGTGTTAGCTCAGTTTTACACAACGATGTAGAGGTATAGGAGACAATTCAGCAACATGTTTGTACGGTTATATGCGTCAGCTTGAGTGGAAGGAGTCAAGCGCCTCGAACAAACAAAAGCTGATGCGTGTCATCCAGGATATGAATAATGTTTGCCACGAACTGAGCATGCACGCGCAAAAAAATCAACAAATACTCTCATTTGCACTTGAGTTCAGTTCTGATAAGAGACTCAAAAGAATCCAGCTGCACGTCTCGTTTATGCTAAAGAGTTTTCAGCAACTTTGTGAGTAGTGTGTTACGTCTGGACATGGTAAATCTCAGTTTACTTTCAAGATACTGAGCTAAGCAAGTATGAATTTCACAGGCTAGTGAAAACCGGGCTGCGTCCAACGCACCGGCTGAAATGTGAATGTACGATCGACGGAACGCAAAACTCAGGATAGATGAGATTCTGGCACAGCTACCCGCTGCGGGCACAAAAATACACACAATCGTAAAAATGGTATAAAAACAATTGAGATAGAGACGAGATAGGGGCAGTGCTCATCTCATGGAGTTTGTCGGCAGAAATCATGATTGAAAGTTCCTAAAGCTCCTCACGCTACCATAAAAATACAGGAATGCGACGGCATTCAGTGTAGAGTGTGAACATGCCCCCTCAACCATCTGACTGGTATTACTTCGAGATAACGTTCCACAGTCACAGGATTAAAAGCGCAATCGGTCAGTAGTTTGACACAGCTCCTCAAGGCATCACGGCTATCTTGGTTATATTCTAGCAACAAGATATTTTCCCATGCGCAAAAGTCTGATCAAACAGAGACATGATAGATCAACTGAGGAGATTCGCACACAACTTGAACAAAACGAGTGACAAATGGTTGGTACCACAGGTTTTGTTTGATCAGGTTTGGTACATACTGGGGTGAGATGGCTCAAGTGATAGGAGAGTGAATTTAATGACGGCAAAGCCCGTGGTTCGAACCTGACCCCTGCTTCTCGACTTCCCCTGTCTACGCTTGGGCAATCTGACAGTAGCCCAGCCCTCATGCTTCCTTCGGGTAGCATGGCCGAAGGGCGTTACAGCAGGAAGATTTTTTCGGCACATACCACTTGCCAACTGAGATACAGTAGTCATTAAAGCATAGGAACATGACTACTTTGTGTCGAACTGCGCGCGATATTTGTGACTGAGAGTTGCACTTATGGAACAACTTGCAATAAAAGCCGGTTTTGCTCTGTTCCTGGAAAGTAAAATGCAGATAACTGGTATGGATGAATAGAAGGGTCACCTCAAGTCCAAGGAAAACCACCAAACCGCCAGCGAAATGCGTGTGTTGACAATATGTCTCCGATGACAGATGTATTGTTGACGGAAGTGAGATGCTGGAAATATTACCAACCAGTAGCATATACACTTTGCAGAGAGGTTATCCCAATCCTTAGACTTTTCGAGGGAGAAACACGCATTCATGTGATGGCTGGTCTAATTTGGTTTTGAAAAAAAACAGGTAACAAGGACCATCATGGACAAAAGACAACTGCTCAGTTCTCCGGTAAGTATTTCCCCGATTAGACCACCCTCAAGAGTGGGTTTGATAGGGGCGGATTGACTGTCTGGGGAATTGGAGCGAGTAAACCCCAATCGACTCCCTATCTGTACATACCGGTGTCGTCGATTGGGAAATGCGCTTACGGTGCGCTTATGGCGAATAATGTGACGAACTGCAGCATCTTGGCAGTCTAGCCGGTGGAGCACCGATTCAGGGCACGAGGAGTCGTGTACACAAGTGTGATGAGACCAACATCTCAAGGCGCATGGACACGGTTACAAAACGTCCACGTAGTTCGTGTTGTAGACTAATATTGATTTTGTATGCAGACAGAAATAAACGACAAATTATAGGGCGGGGAAACTTCGCCCGAACAACAGAGAAACATACCAGGTTATCGTAGTAGCCAATGTAGTCGAGTGTTTCTTGAGAAAGCAGGCGGTCTAGATGTGCCGCACCCTGGGAGACTGCCAACAAAGCCAGCACACTACCACAGAGTTTCCGCACCGTCCCAGGTTGCATTGCCTTAGCGGGAAAGTGAAAAAGTGGAGAGTTTGACACAATGCGGATCTGATCACAGTGATCATTTGGTGATATTCCAAACACAAAAATGTGGTGTGGAAAATGAAGGCGGGGGGGGGGGGGGGGCGGTCTTCTAAACAAAA
>NW_008752287.1:23294-77931 GCF_000715545.1 Opisthorchis viverrini | reverse complement strand
ACCAAAAAAAAAAATGGGAAAAAGAGAGGGGGGGGGGGGGGGTGCAGTCCTCTAAAACAAAAGCTAGTGCGTAGGTGAAGCTAACTGAGATGGATATGGGAGGTGAGGAATTCCAGGTTATCAGAAAGCTGTTCGACAAGTTCGGAATAAAATGCGTATGAAGCACTGGTTAGAAGAGGACAAAGAGCAACTAAGGCATTTAAACAGAGCGACATCCAGATAGGATTAAACAGATAATAATGTCAATACTCTGAGTCACACTCGTGAAAAACAAGCAACAGAGTGCTGACACAGTGGTGTCCCAACCTGAGATTGTAAGGCTGCACAGTGTCTTACATTTATCCTCACATGCTCCCATACATCCCCTCGCCAGCTCGGATTCTACACACAAATTAAACAGCACTGGGACGGCTTTTGGTGTGTGTGATTCAAGTCACTCCAGATGGGAAAACAGATTCTCGACTCCGGAGATCGACGAACAATGTCAAGGAAAACAAACAACTTACCGCTTCGAAAGCTCGTTTGCATCCGATCCGAAGGCGGGACTTTTGCAACAACCGGCGCCTCAGACCTAGGATGAGACGTGGGTATAAAAAAAGCTCTGAGATTTTAACTGATCCTTTGTTTATGGTGCAATATACCCATCCAGCAACATATTGTGCGTTGCTTTCGATGTGCATTAAACGGGACCCCTCATAAGCAACACATGCCGGTCAAGAGAGGTATCATATGACTGTATAAGACAAAATATGATTCAAACATTATGAAGCTGCCTCTGTTGAAAACGATAAGCACGGTACCCACTTTGGTAGAGACTTTGTCCTGTAAGTGAGATCAATCTATGCTGAAAAGGCGCGGGGTGGAGACTACCTAGAGTTTCGTGAGATACATACTGCTGTTGACTCACAGTAGGGTTAAAACAGTGTTTTTGGGCTTTTGAGCACAGATTGGCTTCACTTAAAGGATAAAAACTCTCCAGAAATCTCCTCACATAAACAACAACCTCCCTCTGTTCAGAACATGAGTTTCCAGATGCACTTACTTTTCATTGCAACTAAGATTGAATGAAACACACGGCAAATGCACTTTCCAAGGATAAGACACAGTCTGGTGATATTGACAAATGGATGATTGCCAGAGGGCCATCGTGCAACATCGATTAATTTCTATTCCCTCGCATTGCTCAATATGTCAAACGACCGCCTTGAAAGAACGAGGGTCCTGGGGTTCAAATGACATTCAGGATAAGTACGGTTGTTGTTTTGCTTATTCGACTGACTGACTGACTGTGGTAGGAGGAAAATTCCATAATGTATTTTGAAATAAATCGCCAAAATCTCCTCACAGGTAACCGATGTCTTGTTGTTCTAGTGCAGGTGAGAAATACTTTACATTAGCTCCTCTTCACATCTTAGAGGAAGTGTCCGACGGTGGTAGCAGACGAAACGTGTTGGTTGCACACGGAAGCCATCACATCACCCTTGTTGTAGTGCTAGCACAGTTTACGGATACTGAACGCACAAACATTGATAAATATTTACCTTCAACAGTCAAATCGATGAAAACTGTATCTCCGTAAAGAAGACGTTCAGCGGTGTCGACTGTGTGAAGCACTCGATGAATGAGCCAGAGGGCATCGAGTAGCAGTGCCGCGCCAAGCACGTGGACCCAGCCCAACTTGAGATCTAGCCATTTTGAATAATTTGATGACGATTGTGAAGAGGGTTCTACGGGAATTTCGGTCCCATCAGTTGCATCCTGGTGTTCCGTATCCAAGCTGTCAAGAAAATCCCCGGTATCCAGGCCAGAAGGATCGGCTTCCGTATTCAGACTAGACCAATAAGCTTCATTTGCTTCCTGCAAATGAGGGGAATGAAATTCATAGAAGAAAAACTAAGATTGAAAGCGTCAGAGAGGAGCGAAAGTGAAGAAATGAGAGCGGATGTTACAGGATCACTTTCTATCAAAAAACCAAACAGTAGTCGCAAGCAGCGGAAAAGGGAATCAATGCTTGAGAAAACAATTGTCAAAAAAAGACTGCCTCCCAGTGGATAGAGGGTAAAAAACCATTGTTCTGCCTGTATCGCGGAAATAACTAGACGAGTACCGAAGCCGGGTTCCCTAAATAGAACAGCGTCTCGACCGGAGTGTGATGGCATCACGATAGCTTTCCAACTCCGTATGAACTCCATGTCACCCATTCCATCCGTAGGAAATACGTTCACCGGCATAACAAATAAGTTACCAGGGCTGTGAATCTCACGCGTTGCATGGGTACTTTGGTTTCAAACGCGTGAAACTGCCAGGCACTAGAGTCGACAAACTAACCAGTTCATTGCTGTGGATTGTTCTAAAGGAGTTCAAAGAGAAAACAAACCAAACCTTAAAAGAGACAGCTTTGGCTGAACGCCATTTACGAAACCAAGAAAGCAGCACCGAAGCAACCTGTTTACGCCGGAAAGCGAAAAGTCGAAATTACTTTTCTGCAACAGCTGCCTCCAAACAGGTAATCTTGCGCCTCACCCATCTAGCAGTCAGATGCTGAGATAACGGAATCGAACCATCGTAACTGCCAAAACCGCGTCTTTGTTTCACTGACCACAGGAACCACTGTGGCAGATTACGACAAGGATACAGGAAGCTATTTGTTTGTTAAATAGACATACGAAAGACTCCCACCGAGTGATAAATTATCCACATTTTCATTGCAGAAAGATGGAGATCATAGCAACAAGAATCGAACCCAAATTTGACGTATTTCGTTTGAAGGGTGGAAGAGAGCCAGAGGCGGTCAAACAAGGACTTGGAAACGAAGTGTGAAAGCCATTACCAGCAAACTCAGCTGCGCTGGTCACTGCCGTCTTCCTGGATGGGGAAACCGAGACGGGCCACATCAATGACTAGAGACATTGTCAAACATGGCCAAGTCGCGCCCTCAATGGCGCTCGTACATCCAAACTGGTGCCTTCAATGCATAGCTCCTTTTCCAACCCCCACTTGACAGCCCACTGACAGCGCTGGATTTATGCACCAATTTATCAGCTCCCGCCTGCAATGCGCAGCTACCTACCCCTTGCCCCAAATCATCGGTGAACGAGACTGAGGCAGCTACAACCACTGTACGACGAGTACGCGGTTAAACAGTTGATAATGATGATGACCTAGTTCTTTTGGCGCACTTCGAATGGCGAGGTTTCATCAGAATGTGTACACTTATGGGGCCTTCAAACGACGGAAACTAGAAACACAACTAGATGTGATCATGAGTTGAACTCTCATACTTGCGGGAGTTTATATTCCCGCAGACCAACATGCTGAACTCAGACAACATTAAATCCAACGAGAAAATATACAGGCGCCCTATTTGCGTTGCCTGTTCGGGAACAGCCTCCAGTCACTTCCTGTTTCTGCACTGCTTCGGGCATTCCAAGGTGGTTGTATGATTTGTACGCCATTAATGCTACCCTCAAGACTGTGAATTCGCGACTTACCGCTTCGATTGGATGGAGGATGAATGGGGTGTAACTGGGCCCATATTCCGGCTCATCGCCACCTTGTGTCAACCCGGAGCTCCGTGGTGACGGCGTTGGTATCTGGAACTGGTCTGGTTGAATTAGTGGAAGAATCGGAGGTGGATGCTGTAGCTGTGGTGACTGGCCAGGGGATAATAGGTCTACAAGCGAACCACTCCCCCCAGGACCCAGTAACTTGGCCCATTGTAAAAATGAGCGCGTGGGGTCATTTGGATCGGGATGCAGTCCTCTTAGCTGAACGACCTCGGCGTAGATGATCCGTGCACCTGAGAAGGTAATACGACCAAGGGTAAGGATCAATTAGAATGATAATAAAGGGCCAGAAGAGGTAAAACACTGGAGTTTGCTCCAGTGTCAGACCAAAGCAAGTCACCAGACGGATGGGGTCTGAAGCCAAATTTAATCAACCCCATTTTGGAGTGTGAGTCTAATCATTCGACAATTCGAACGGAGCTGCAAGAAGCCTTGGTGAGTGAACTGAGCGGGAAGCTATTGCTCCACCTAAACTATTTGCGGCCCGGGGTCTTCAGCTGTCAGCTTGAGTGCGTGGTTATTGCCCAAACGTCCGCCTCAACATTTTCCAACAACCTACTTGACCCCATTGTACAAGCTTTACAGTGTTCCGAAATGGCGGGTGCCGATGGTACGGCAAACAAGTCCATCTACACAGCAGAACCAAATGGGATAACTTGCAGATCAGAGCAAACAAAAAAGAAACACGGGTCTTGGATGGAGGAGTATAGATCATACGTTGAATTCAAGAATCACGTGCTTCGAAAAGAAAATTCCGCAAATACAGGTATCGATGCGATGAGTACAAGGTGTAAAGATAGGGTTGTACAAGTAACACACGTATAGACAGTCTAGCCAGTCGAATGCGTCAAATGATTATCAGCACACTGTCTATCCTGCCATTTTTCCTGTAAACGGTTTGTCACTGACCGAAGGGGCATCATGAAGCACAAAATTCGGGATTGTTGGAACGCGCTGTCTGTATTGGAGGCAAATCTGTGTCTCAGTGGATCAAACACAGAACTGTGATGCAATTCTTGCACCTTTCGAACGCCCAAGGTCAGCTGAAGGATAATTTGTAGGTGGCTGTGAAAAATCGTAGTTCTCAGTTTATTTCATACATTCTGTGGTGTCGAATTAGTAAACAGTCGTATTTAAATTTTAGAGAGGATCGCAGGTGTACAAGAACTTACGCTGAATCTATCTTTAACCTCTCTAGGTTTTTAAGTTAAAAACGCGCGCACAACCACCCGACTGAATATATTGTCATGCCAGATCCGTCAAAGCTATACTTCATTTTGTGCACCGAGATTTGTGTGCACAAATATTATGTGTGCACGACTGAAATCACTTAACAGAGATCCAAAAAGCGCCGACGCCTCCATAGCTCAGTGGTTAGAGCACTGGTCTTGTAAACCAGGGGTCGGGAGTTCGATCCTCCCTGGGGGCAGACCCTTTTGGAAGAGCAACCCATGTCAGGCTAGCCTCTCGCGCCTACCACTGCAGAGGGGGAACGTACGAGTGTTCAGAGTCTCCTTCGAAGGCGAATGAGTGATAAAAGGAATCTGTGTGCGACAACTTCGGCGGTGTTGCAGGGAGGCGCCGAGGCGGTCGACGAAGCTGAACTCTGGTTGGGGGGTATTTCGCCGGTTTTTCTTAACTACTTATGAGTAGTCAACGGTTTCACGACACTTGATTTTTCGCAATATGGCCGACCACTTCAACACGTGCTCATCAGATTGGCGAAACGGACGAATTTGCGTGGATGATTTGATGTAGACGACACGGTTCAACCATGTCAGAACCACTGTCAGACCACTGTTAAGCAGCCCAACGAAGCACAGCGAGTCTCTGTGTCGGAGTTGAAGTACTGTCCTCGGCGATGGAAATGTGAAAACAGCACGTCCATGATCTCCATAGTTATGGAAACAGCGACACTGGCTGCTCCGAAGACGGACGGGTTGGAAAAAAATCGGCCTCAAAAACCGCACATTCCAATCGCTTAACGACTGATTGTGATCAACTGTCAAGCATCCTTCAATACAGTCGAAATACGTTTAAAACCGGGGTCTGGCGTTGCTCAGGACACCTGCTGTGCGAAGCCGCATTAGAAGTGAAACAGAAATGCCTTGATCCCTGCGTCCTCGGGCTAGATCCGCTCCCTGCTGTCGAGTGCGTCAGACTGTTGAATCACTATCCCGAAAAAGGTTGTTCAAGAAAACCCTAACAACCAACGTCTCATGGTTCAAACTTTCGAGTCAGAGGCTAGGGGCGGGGTTCCCGAAAAAAAACCGACATCCTCGCACTGCCTTGTGGGTCAGACGTTTGATTCAAAGGCTCAACCACTCCTTAAGCTCAGGCAACCAGGAAGTATCATTCGCCATTGAAGCATTTCGCTTACATGCCTTCACCACACCCATTCACCGCCCATCGAATGAATCCATTGCCATTGCCTTAGCCAGTGTTCCGTGTCTAAACTGTTGCCCAGGAAAATAAACCAAGTCTCTTGCTAAACTCAAAAGATCTGATCCGTATCCAGTGATCTTCTCGTAGCGGGTCGTGATATCTTCGGTGTGGGAGTTGCGAAGCTGAAAGCGCCTTACTGGGCTGGATCCCAGGAAACAATCGACTTTGTGCTATGCAGTTGTCTAGCTCAATCAAGGTCCATGGGGATCGACCCGGTAAACGGTGTCTATGTGTCGCATCAGCAAATGCCCCGAGAGACTCAAAGGGACGGATTTTATCGAGTTCTGTGGCGACCGCTCCGGTCAACAAGAACGGATACAGTAATCCTGGCAGGTGATATGAATGTCCCATTAGACGACTAAGTCCGGAACAAGCAGAACTGGGTGGTAGATTTGGAGTCGATGCTCCGCGCGCAGATAATGAGGAGCGACTGGCTCAGTTGTGCGCTGTCTGTTGCCAGTACGAACTTCCAGCACAAATGCTCACATCGACTTATTTGGAGTTCACCAAACGCAAGCTACTCATGTGACCATCGCCTCAGGCTTCAGCTGATCTGATCAACCAGTCAACAGAAGATAAGTGTCAACGAAATGATGTCAATAAAAAAGGGAACGGCAATTCACTCGCAAAGTCGTGGTCTTGAGCGATGGGCTGATCAATTCAAATGACAGTTTAGCTGATTTCCTCCAATCTCAGGAAGAATCCATGCGGACCTAAATAGAATATCGACAACATAAATACAGCGTGAGGTATCAATCCTTCAGTGCGACAAGGTCCTTGGTCCGGATGGCCTACACCCCACACTGTTCAAAGGTAGCGAGATCCTGGTGAACAGCCATACTTCACAAAAGTTGGAACGAAAACAGAATAGCAGTTGATCGGAACTCTTCAACCGTCATCCAAGTCTTCGAAAAAGGCGCAAGAACGTCTTACGAAAGCCATCATAGTATCACTCTAGTGCATTCTTGTATTCTTTTGGGCAGGTTGATCGATTATTAGGAAGGATGAACTCGTGAGAATCAAGTCAAGTTTCGCCCTGAATCAGGGAAGTTCTTGAGCACCTCCACTCTTTCAAACATCCATCATTGGTCGCTTCTCTTGATGT
Source organism: Opisthorchis viverrini (assembly GCF_000715545.1). NCBI lineage: Eukaryota > Metazoa > Platyhelminthes > Trematoda > Opisthorchiida > Opisthorchiidae > Opisthorchis > Opisthorchis viverrini. Next base: position 70,815 of record NW_008752287.1, on the reverse strand, counting down.
GAAAACTGCTTTTGACTCCGTCGATCGTCAGAAACTCGGTGTCTGGCTCTTGAGCACCTCCACTCTTTCAAACATCCATCATTGGTCGCTTCTCTTGATGTGAAAACTGCTTTTGACTCCGTCGATCGTCAGAAACTCCGGCGGTGTCTGGCGATCAAAGGGGTTCCCTCTAAATTTGTACCTTTGGATGCTTTACGAGTACGCCAAAGAGCTTCGCCCGAGTTCATTGATGAATACAAGGTTATCCTTCAAGCTGAAAATTCTCTAGCTGTCTCAAAAATTCTGGAGGTTGTAGTGCTCCCGGGAAGTTCTCTCACAGACATTGAGAATGCGGACGAATGACTTTCTTTGGTCCATATCCTTCGAAAATGTAAACCATTTCAAAGAACCTAAATAACATTGCCACATGGTGTGGTATGCGATTCACGCCTACACAGTGAAGTATTAAGTGAACACGTATCAATACCGATGGACCGGTATTGCTGGGATTGCTCTCAAGATTGGGAAAGCCAGGAGAGCTTTTAGAAGCCTCTAACACCTGTAGCACCAAGGTCACGTCCATTGGTCTGGCAAGAACAAAGTTTACATAGTGGCAGTGTAATTTATACTGACTTAGAGACATGGTCTCTATGCGTAGAGGAGATACGAAAGATGTCCGTATTCGATCACCAGGGTGCACAGCGTATAAACTGGCAACGGGTCGACAGCTGCCGCCCCCTTGGATGGGGAGGCAGGGACTCAGCTCATCAGTGGTTAACGACACTGGAAGGAACGGCGCATTAGCGTAGTCATTGGCGCTCGTGCATCAAAGCTGTCGCCTCCAACGCGTAGCCAACCAGGTTCCGAACTAAATGAATATGCCATCAGTTCCAGTGCTTGGCTGTATTTCCCACGCTTCCCCATTTTCCGGTTGTGGAAAGCTTAGCAGCTGGAACCAACGTACTCTTGGTACATGGACAAACTGACAAACTGAAGTGAACTGAAGCCAATCTACCGTGTCCTAACAAACTCGCATAAAGGGTTCCTGGAGAACGAAAAAAATGACACAACCGTTCGAAATGGAAGTCTGTGTCTTTGAATAAAAGTCCATTTAAGCTGTGCACCATCTTGTTTACATGAAAGTGTGCTCCACATTCTTAAAATGGTTCTTCTCAAGTGGTTCCCCAAGAAACCGAGACCTCGCTCACCAAGATATGTGAAGTTTGCTCGTCGGAAGAATGCTAGCCGAAGAACTTGGCACTCCTTGCTGCTCTCCAACAAGGAAGATCCGTTCAAAAAGGATGGGGAAATACTAAAACATTGACTTCCGTTTGGCCAAATCCACTAGTTAACTTCGTTGGGGAGTCATGTTGACTTGACAAGTGGATTTTCAACACGCGGCAATGGTTTCACGGCTTGGACCAAATACGACGCACGGTAGCATACACACCCACTTTGGCGTCAGTTAAGGCTACGGGTACTTGGAAGTATTGTAGGCTCAATGGCTCGATGGAGGCTCAGTCGTGTGGCCAGTAAACCAACTTATTGTGTTTGGAAGATGAAGCCATGTGAAATAAGCAGTTCCAATGCCCAGAAGTTGAAATGGAGACTACAACTGGATCATTCGGAAAGATGTCATGGGACGCTATCGAGATAATCTCGAGCTGCAAAGGCCACTTAAGTTGAAAACGCATTTCTCACTCAGGTGGGCGATACTCCTGGTCCAAGTGCGCGCCTTACCTTCAAGGATGGGATGCTATTCCCTCAGATAACAATCAGGATGCTCATGAGAGGACTGCCAACATTTTTTTCCTACTTCCAAGGCACAGTTATGCTCAAATCAACCAGTGTACTGAGGTGGCATATCTTCTTGGTGATCACAGCATTAAACTCTAGGATGAAAAATGTTACCAGATTGTCCGAATGCGTACCGTGTGCACACCCAACAGAATAAATCAGACAGAATCAATCAAAAGTCCTTCACACCGAAGAAGATCATAAAGAAAGATCAGAACGGAAAGATAACAGCTGGTAGCAGACGGAATACCTGTTAGCCAATCGGAATTCCCCAAAGCACGTTCCGTCTCTTGCAAGTCCGATTTTAGTCGGTGGAACGCCCATTCGACACTTTGGTTGAATGCCATCAAGCCCTCGGCCAGTTGCAAGGTCGATGCGACAGCAGTTACGCGAGCCAACTCAGCGACACCCTGGGATAACAAAACACGACTACGACGGGTTGCTGCCAGTTTCGATGCCGCGCTGAGACGCTAATTCGGAAGGAATGTGAGAAAAACGATGAAATGGTGGTTGAAAGAAATCACCGTTCAGTTAAGACAGTCTAACAACGGCATGTTAGATGAAAACACCCATTCGACATGCTTAGTTGGAAGTATTTACACCCCAGACATGTGAGTAATCTTTGATCCAGGCTCTAAACGCGCCGATGTACGAATGCGCTACACCGATTACACGCGGCTTATGGCTGACAAAGAAGACTCGCAGAATGCCTACAGTGATTATGACGAGGATGATGAGATCCCCTAAAATTACAGATGTAAAGAGATTTTCGCACCCTTTGGTTGTTTTGATGGCTGTTGATCGACTGCATGTTGTCTGTGTTGGTGTCGGAGAATCCGTAATGAGGCAGTTAGAAAGCGCGTTTTCGGTTGTCCAACGGGTACTTCCATTGAAGAACGTGTCCAGCATCAGAAGCTGCGCTGGTTGGGACATGTCGCTCATGCCGAACCATCGTTTGCCGAGGAGGGCGCTGTTTTCAAAGCCCAATTCAGAGTGGCGTAACAGAGAGGTGGCTAACCCTTGACCTTCCAGAGGAGTATGAAGGAGATCACGAAACACTTGAGTGCTGTTGATGCTACTCGCCTTCCAGGATGGGGACCGCGTGATCCTCACTGTGCCTGGTTGGAGACACTACAAGACATGGCTGCCAACTGATGTCAGTGGCGTTCTTGTTGTCAGATCACCTGAGTGAATGGCTGGAGGTGTAGGCACCTCGGAATGATTGTGGTAAGCTAGCACTAAGTTCCTCCCCCGTCCACCGTCACTCTTTTCTTTACAATAAGGCTTTCAACTAAATCATGGTTGTACGGCGGTGAAGCATCGGTGTTGTACACTGATGTCATGCTGTCGATGACGAAATGTTTGTCGATCTGCTATCCGAGGTTGGCTAGTGGGATTTCGTACAGTGAAGAAGCACTGTACCGCTGTTTCATTCTTGCGGGTGATCATCATCAGCACACATCTCACGAATCACCGAGCGAACCCGGCTGGTAATTGAACATTAGGCCACGAACGGCCAAACAGTAGTGTGACTATCATTCAGAAAGAATATAGCTCCACTCACATCACACGTTCACGCCTTTACTGGTTCCTTGAGCGAGCACACTGATGACTTGTCGTCGACGGAACGTTTACCCAGCTCGATGAACGGGCCAACGGCCATCAATCATCAACAACCCGTAAACGCATCGGGGCTACCAACTACACTGTCCGCTATCTATACGGTGAAACCAACGACGTTAGAACGAATCTCGAGATGGGCGATTCCCTTCTTTGATGTACACTCACCAGAATAATTGCCCACCGTTTAAACACGAACGAGAGCCCTATACATCCCACAACCACCTGAAAGTACTATACGGAAAGGGTGTTGTTCTGAAATGACCTCATTTTGCCAATGGTCCTAGTTTTGCTGGTCAATTTTCTGGTCGAATATTCGAAATCGGTCACGGAATAGGTAACCGTGAGGGACCAGACAGAAAAAAGCTGAATTTTCTATAAGTCAGACAGTGGAGTACAAAAGGATGCATGACCACTGATTGGCCCCAGTTATTACGTATAGTATGAAGTGCCGGGAAAATCTTTCTCCTTACTGACATGCAGATCCATTCTTTGAGGTTAGCGCCGGAAAACAACCTGTTCATGAGGAATCACGAGCGATTAAAACCACTTACAGTTGTTCCAACTGCTACAATTCTTCAGTCGCCCATTTGGATGAACAACCATTTCTGTAATGCACTACTCATAAGGTTGCTGAAAACTCCTCGACAGCCCCGACCGGTTTCATCCTTCTTAGGGCTCATCAGGTAGACGCAGTCCTCGAGTTTCCGTCAACCTTATGTTCTACTTGAAACCAAATTGCACGAAAGTAGCGAATATACACCCATTTGCTGTGTTCCAGGTGAGTCTCTCGAAAAACCAAATTAGTTTGCAAATGAGTGTATTTCGCTGAACAATCACTTCATTTTCCCCACTACTAATTGCGTCCGTACATCCGAAGAGTCTACAGCTGCCAGTGCAGCATACTCGTTAACAATGCGCTGTTAGGTTGTGGTCCATCTGTCTTCAGATCAATTCCAACGAAACGGTGAGCGAAGAGCATGCTTGCAGGGCGACCGTACTGTGGAGTGTGAAGTACGCGTGGTAGACAGAATAACCTTATTGTGTCGCTAAAAGATTGCTTAGTTTACCTGGTGCTTTCACCGCCTCGATAGTTAATCCTGCACTAGGGCTTTCTTTAAATAATCTGTCACGGTTAGCTCACAGGGATGACAATCGAGTGGAGAACATACCTCCTCACCTTCTGCATTTGGTGATCATGTTTTGAACCTGTACAGCTAGTGGTTGATCAGATGGCAGTTGATCTGTTCACCGAGCTTAGCAATCGGCTTGACCTTTGTCTCCTCGACTGGGGACGAAACAATTGCAAGCCAAGCTCGGCGAACAGATCAACTGCCATCTGATCAACCACCAGTAAACACACCCGAGCTACCTATTTTTCGACGAACTTGTACACCATTGTATACTTTTGACAAACAAGCTGATGTATCAGTCTGTTGAAAGTTGAATGTGACTCACAAACTGCATCCAGAAAAAAACACCCTTACCTCCTCCATTTGATCGAACATGACTTCCAGTCCTCGATCACAAGCTTCGCGCATTTCCTTGGCTAGTGTCTGTTGTCGAACCAGCTCAGCTCGCAGGTGAACATCCATAGCTTCCTGAAGAAGTTTCTGTCGTGTAAGACTAGTGTCCATTAGATCGTTCGGTTGCACACCCATAGTCCACTCTGGTAAGTTGGTCAGCTGATTAGCCGGATCGCTAGGTTCGAAAACGAGGGAAGGGCGGATAACGGGGACTAGTTGTTGAATAGCTGGTGATACGGAGGACAGAATATGCTAGAAACATGATACCGTGTTCAGGAACACTCGCATATGACCTAGAACATCGTCCACTTTGCTGTACCATAATTTAAAACAAATCTGCGTGTTAACTTATTAAGTACAATTGGTGGGAAGATAAAGTTGACTGAGTCTCAAGCAGATTTCCAGCTGATCTGTCAGCGATCCTGTTTGCTTCGACTCAGGCTGAACTAACACACATTTCGCGGGATTTGCTGAAATTCTAAACGGAATGCGCACCGCGTCAAGTCGGAGGTCCGATTTATTCTCGAAGGAATGCAGGTGCGATACCAGCCTTATTGACAAGCCGACTTATTGTCCGATAGATCACCGACTTACCGAGTCACGTAACGGATTACAATGACCAGGGCCGTTAAAGTCACACCGAAGGTGTAAGCAGATTTGAGACACAGGTAACCGATCAACAAGAGGACGCGGCACCAACGGGAAACAATACTGTTATAGCGAGCCGGGTGTCGGACCATTGCGATTTGCTCTCCGTCATCTGTCGGCATTCGTTTGGTCTTGGCCTCCGAAGGAAACTTGATCCATGCGAGAGTAGGATCTGAAAGAGGGAAGTGAGAATGCGAAGAGAAAACAAAATCAAGCCACACAAAAGATGGTTATCGGAGATCGTGGGAGAGTTAATAACATCATTGTGATCAATTGGATGAATCGTCAACTTCTCCGAGTTTAAAGCAAGTGACTCATTGGGATCAACTGAGAACCATTCAAAAAGAGAACTGGAGGAAAAGTACTATAAAATGACTAATTCAACAGTGGGGCTTAGAGAATAGGCGTAAGCAAACAACTTTCTGCAGTGGAATGCAAACATAGCCTAAGTCGTACGGATACACACGTTTGATTCATATTTTAATAGACCGATATATAAGCAACCCCTTGATAGCACACACCGAGCAGCATTTTATAAGACAGAATGCTGCCTTTATAAAAACAACCATAGTAGGTAACCTAAGAGACCGATATAGATGCAACGGTGAGCAGACATACCACATTGATCCTGGCCAACTCCCACCCGAACTGAAGATGAAATGTTCAGTCCGTTTCTATCTACCTTATTTACCTCTATCTGGTAGAAAGAGACTGCCCAGCGAACTCGTGAATCGATAGTGATGCCCATTTTCAAAAGGGTGCTTGGAATAAGTGAGTCAAAGAGGAATTAGCTCTGTTGTCAATACACTGTCTGTATCGTCTTACGAAGGCGAACGGGAACCGGGAACACTAAGCGGAGTCCCGAGCTATACGAATCACATCCTTACATTCTGCCAAGCGTAAAAATGACATCCGTATGAGCGCCCTACAATCTTGGTGTTCTTTGACTTCAAGAGTGCGTACGGCCCTACCGACCGGTTAGTCCTTCTCAACAAGCTTGTACAACAGGGAATGTCTCATTAGTTCGTGAATCGTATTGTATTCGCATACTTGCAGGCGAGTGAAAGTGTACAGGGAGATCATTCCAGAGAACCTCTCTGAAACGATGACCATTTAGTTGGTCCAAAACGTTTTCCATTTATATGCGGAGATCTTCCCACAGACAGTGGTGCCCGACAGGAATGTCCACGCTCCCCAGTTTCGTCTTATTTCGTTGTTGATGAGGAAATGGGGCGAACATTCGAACGTTTACAAAATCTAGTTGTGTAGATCTCTCTCGGTATGTGACTGGCGCCAACAAAGACATGCTACGGGATGTACGGTCTTTGAAAATTCCCATAAGATTTCAAGGAGTGATGCTGGACGCCGTGGAACAATATGTATGTCCCGGAAGTTTCATTATTCCCGACTGTAGCATGACGGGTGAGGTCGGCGCACAAGTATCCAAGGTTAGAATTGCTTTTTGACAATTCGTCTCACTTTCAACGTCTCTGGGTCCCAAAGAATGCGTACATTAGACGATCGGTTAGACGACAGTTTGAGCATAGCTTACGCGCGAACAAAGACGAGTGGCGGAGCCAGAAAGTTCAAGTAATGGAAGAGGCTTGGAATGCATAGAAGCGGCTCCAGCTAGTCCGAAAAAAGGACAGAAAAATCCTTCCGTAAGTGAATTTATCAAAGACTATATTGAGAAACTACCATTTAATGAAGACCAGCTTCTAGATCGCTGGGCAGTAGTTAAGTCTGCCCTCCTGCCCAACCGCAAGGATACAAGTCTGGCGCCTGTCATTACACGTCGGATCACTTTCCTTCTGTTGCGACGTCCAATTTTGGAGCACGACAAGCAAGTCCGAAACTTCGAGCGCCTTGGTAGCAAAACATGCACCACCAGGTGGTTGCGCATCTGTTATGTATGCCCGACTACCGTCGACCCAAGAAAGCGTTGAGTTCCGTTCCAAGCCATGGTTGACGAAATGTCCGCGGCACGAAATGCAATGAAGGCCGCTGCAGTCAGAATGAGTGCTGCGGGATGTCCATGGTTTCCTAGCTGGGTACACGTGATCCTACTTGCACGTGAAAACCCTATAGGATATGGCATGCAACCAATCCTACTGGCGCAAGCGCTGCTATTGCCTAACCGGACTGCCTAGCTGTCGTTGTGTGCTGGGCTTAGCTAGAGCGGGGAAGTTGGGTCATTACTGCTAGTGGCGGCTTAGCTCGAATGGTGACAAAGGTCTAGGCATCTTATTGCTTATCGATGTCCTTAAGGAAAGAAGTTACTCGCACCAAGTTCCCTTTTTTCTTTTGATTATTTACTAAGGCATCCTTCCATCATGGTTGTATGTCGACTAAGCACTCGTATGTAATACTGACCTATTGCTCTCGATGATAGTAGTGCTCCATTTGAATCTCCCCGACACTAGCGTTCCAGACACAAACAACCCCGAAAGGGGCATGACGTATATTAACGCCCAAAACCAGGTAAAAAACACTTGTACGGTGCGCGGCAGAGAAAGTTTACGCGGCAACAACATTTCGGAGATTATGTGGCTTCCTGGATGCGCTATGGGCAACCGGTTTTCAGCCAGTACTGGGTCATGAATGGCTGTTGGGTTCTTGATGCCGGACCGGCAAGCGTCCCAAAATTTTGGCCAATCTTGTGCGGGATAGGCTTCTCGGCCGTAGCAGCGTCTAACTGAGGGAAGCAAACCGGTAGCTGTGTGGAATCCCGGCTAACAATGATGATAGAAGCTGGTCAAGGGGTCCGTAAGTGTTCAGGCAGTTCAAACCTTCACTTGTTCATGATGTGTTAAGGTTTGTGAGCGTCTACCGAGCAAAAGCGTTGGCGAAGTAAGCACCAATTTGTGCATGAGGTTCTGAGTTGAAGACGTCAGAATTTTAGGGAGGGGAATATGTAGAAAGCGGATGCAGACGAGCTCAGTATTATTGGAGGCGGTCCCTGAACACATAGTAATTCGAAATCAGTTCTAATATTTGGGGTGGGTGATACAGATAGAGGTGCTTGAGGATTTAACGGATAAGAGTGTTTATGTAGACTGTGATCTGTTGCGGAAGTAAGTTGAAGAAACACCGTCTCACTCACCGGGTTGTGTGATTATGCCAATGAACAAACACAGCAACAGAAGGAGGAGACAACAAATGACAGCGAAAAAGACAGATGGTGGCGGACCGAATGGCCGGAGCTCGGATTCTGTTGTTGTCTGTTGCTCCGGTTGAATCGGAGAGTTCTTTGGGCCCTTCGTACCCAGCTGGGGTTCAGCAGACGCTTGTTGCCAAAACGTTTGTTGACGGGCTGCCAAACTTGGCAAAAGATCCGCGAGAACAGGGCGCACATCATCTGATTTAAAAAAGGGGGAAACGAGAAAAAGGAGTCACAACGTGAGTTGATGACTTTATCCTTATTGTACCGAGACAGGATGATGCTCAGCGATTTCGCACTCAGTACTCAGCAGTGGTTAGTAGATGAATCGGTGTCCAAATGTTGGCACCATTTGAGAGCGGTGAGCATTCGTAGATATCGAAGGCTCTACATTATGGGGTGACCGGTTTCTCACAAACCTAAAGGTGTTATACAGACTTCAGTGGTTCATTCTTTTTTTTCAGTTGCCGAGTAGGTAGTTGTATCACCCGTACTAAGCACGAGTAACACGGGTATCAAACGATGCTACTACGTAATTGAATACCACCAGTTAGCTGACATCCTAAACACATAGCTCATCTCATACGAATTCATGAACACTGCAAATAGAAACGGGAGGTCATTTACCGTCAGGCAGCCGCTCGTAACTTCGACGCAAAGCCATTTCATGCGGCAACTGAACAGTCCGCTTCACACGAATATCCAATCGGTTTTTAGCGTCAGTTACGGTGAGACGGAAGGATTTCTCATAATCCGGTTCGTGTTCGGGGCCAGGAATCAAAATGCGCAGCTGCGAAGAGAACGAAGCCAGAAAAAAAAGCACTGAGCAGCACCAGAGGTCACCACTTATCTGTTCGTGTCTAGTTGGGAGAGGTAAAGTGGATAGTGACCCTTTTCACTAGGAGGCTTAATTTTACACCTCTTCATAGCGGCCGTCGAAGCTCAAGGGAGAATGCAGCGCGCAGAAAGAAAAGTCGATCAAATGACTTTTTTTTCTACGGATAGAGACTAGTGTTTGAGAGGTCTTGAGTGAAAAACTCGTCAGCGTTTTGGTCTTGTGGACAGATTAGGTTTACTCAAGCTCATGTTTCAGTTCAGTCATTCTGCTTAAGTCCGATGCATCAGAATGCAGCTGGGAGTACAAGAATAGCTCATCCTTCGGGTTGACACTAGCATTACCACCTTTGTCCGTCGCAGGAGCATCTGCAGTGTGCGAAATATCTGTTGATAGTCTGTACTTGCCAGTGAGCGTCCATAGCAGCGCATAATGAAAATCCTTGAGCAGAAAACGACTAACAACGCTGGCCTAAAACCGACCAGCGATTTATATTGAAAGCAGTATTCTGAAGATAGAAAAATATGGTCCAACACAAAACGTTGAAGAATCAGAAGAACGTGTATGATCAGAAAATGCGGAGTACTGATGTTGCCGGGACTGTTAGTCGGTGAGTGCAATTGAGTGAAAGAAAAAACTAGCATCAATCGTGCCTCACGAGTTCCCAACATAGAACTTCGTACTGGGAGATTCATAGGCAAACCAGCTCGAAATCCGATGAGATCGAAAAACATCAGGTATTGGGATTTATCAAATCAACCTTTACTCTGTTCCACCACACCAGCTGAAAATTAATAACTAAGGATGCGACTCTTCGGTCGGTTCACGACGGGGCACATTAGCCGCACATTGCTCTAAGCTGCAAAACCTTTACGAGCGGATTAAAACTATTTGCACCAAAATGCTGCATTTTGTTGTGTATTGGCTCAAACCAAAACCATCCTATTAGATGCTCACATTTTTCCAGCTCACCAAGTGTCATTGTCTACTGAAGCAATCATATCTCTGGCGGAAAAGTCTGGTGGAATAATTTCCTAGCATCGCTAAGACCCCGGGATGCCTAAATAGAGCTCAAAAGTTTGGACTGGTACTCTGAATCCAATTGCCCGATTGCTTCAGTCCATCAGGGACAGGTCATAGTTTTCGAAGAGTCAATTCAATTTTGCGAATAATGAGCGCCGTTCCCAACTCCAGATTCAAACTGGAGAGTCTGTTGCGCTAAAAATAATGATGGTGACTCACGAGTGTAAGCGAGATGAGGTATATTGCGAAGAGTCGTCGAGCGAATGGCTTAGAGACCCGAATACTGATTGGATTCAGTTCAGAAACACATGCTTCCCTAGGGAGTTTTTTCAGGTTGGAATAACACTACCCTGGAACCGACGACCTTCCGAACTCACTTGGAACTTGCGCTCCTCAAACACACCGATATCGTAATCCAGCAAGGGTTCCTCGCTGGGTTCGTCACTGGTTACCACGTTATCCAAGTCCGTTGGGTAGGGATCTCCATCCTCGGTCTCTACAGTAGCGTCAGCAGTCATCACCGTATGGGGGCGGCGTGAAGGTGCTTTCGATAACGCGTTGCCATTGGTACCAACATCTTTGTCCTCACTATGGTCAGTGTACACGCGGAGACGAAACAACCCGGGAAACTGATCGACCTGTCCCGTGAGGTCTATAACCCAGTAACGCCGCCGTGTATCGGTTGCGGACGAAGAGAAAACATCATCTGAAGGTCGTTTGGAAGAGTCTGGTGGAATAACAACAGCATCCCCATTGGTGTCCGTAGGCCCGAACCAAGCTAGGGCTAAACTAGCCCGAAGATACTGCCCACGTTCAACCGAGGCTGGACTGAAGACTGCGCCCAAAAGTGATGCCGTTTTAGGTATGCCGATCATCAACTAAAAGAGGAATGGGAAACACTGGTTGAACAATTAGGCTCGTGGAAACACAAAATATTTCATTTTCAGGTGCATACAACTCAGTATGGCGCATCAGTAAGTACAGCTAAACAAGCAACGTGTGCTGCCTTAATGGGTGTAGAATAAGAAGTCCAGCAAAACATTGGGAGATAAAGCCGACAGAATTGGGGAAGACAATAATGATGCGCCCGAGAGGAGAACAGCTTAGGGTATGTGCACACACAAGCGGACATACTAACAACTTGATTCGCTACCAATTACTACTTTTGAAAGACTGGAGCTCTGCAGCACTACTGCCAGCGGTTAGAAGCGAATACTGCTTTTCACTGCTCGCCCGGAACCCAGCATTAAAAACTGAAGTTGTATTGCGTGGGGCTTTTCACGCGGTACATGGGGAAAACCCGTTTGTCACAATACTAATGCAACGGTGGCTGCTACTGATGGGGCATGCGAGTAGTATGTTTTCTCGTAAACCCGCTTCGCGTCTCTCGAAGAGTGATATTTATTACGGAATTTGTGGAGTCACCTTTGGTTGCAGTTGAACAACAGTCAGTGAATATCCAAGAAAGTTCAGGAAGACGCGTTCAAGGAGAATATGGATATTCAGTGTTTGTAAACAAGATGCACATGAGAGTTTTGCGTCCCTGTCCAATAGTCTGCGGCTGTTCACTTGGCCTTTGCTGGTAAATAACTCCGCAGCGAAGGCCTTCTTCCTTTCACTAGTATCCACCGGGTACATTTCCTGTCGTTCAACTGTGAGTCATTGTACCCAACAAAATGTGACATCAACAGAGTGCTCCTTATGAGAAGCCGAGTCAAGGGAAAAGTGACCGAATGGATCCCACCTCATACTATCTCTAGCTCCCTTGATTGGTCACACGCTTCGTTCCCGGATTTTCGAATACTGTCCACAGTGATTTCAAGCCAGATTAGTGATTGATCATTTGAAATTAATCAATTAATAACCGATTGTGCATGCAGTGAATGCGAACACAGCAAACTTTTACGTAAGATGATGTAGCGTAAAAAAGAGATATTCGATTTGTGTTCGAAACACCATTAGCTATTACTTCCGGGCGCCGATGTGGTAAACTTCCTGGGCAAACGAAAACGTTGTGACGTCGTAGGTCTAACCCATCGTCTTGGCTCCAATCAGATCTGATCTTGCCAAGAAAATGTTTATATGGAAATAGCTTTTGTCCGATCGTCCACCGAGTAGGGAAAAAGATATTACTCTCATTCTTCCCCTCATACCTCTACATTACCTAAAACGCACTTGTGAGCGGACAATTTTTGCACAGCATTTCCCAGGTAGAAAACATGTCTTGAGCAGTTCCAAGCAAGGAGAGATCCCCGCCACAGCCATTTAGTAAAACCGCAAATTTGAAGCAAACCCCGAAAAACCTACTCTTTTCTTCAGTGGATCCATTCACATTTGATGTGGTGTAAGGCAATATAGCATGTGCACCTAACATCAGTGATAGGTATATTTTGAAATCTTGGGTACCAGTCTTTCAATTCATCCTCGATTGTGAAGTTGAACAAGTAAGTAAATGGATGTTGAGGATTCTTTGAGGTCTCTAACTAGTCCCACGGACAGATGTCACCGCAACTGAAATTAGTCGTTACAGACTTTGCGACGGATCGGGTCGAAACCACTGGAGGCTAGAGAGAGAGCTGGAGGTCACTTCAGTGGATCCATTCACATTTGATGTGGTGTAAGGCAATATAGCATGTGCACCTAACATCAGTGATAGGTATATTTTGAAATCTTGGGTACCAGTCTTTCAATTCATCCTCGATTGTGAAGTTGAACAAGTAAGTAAATGGATGTTGAGGATTCTTTGAGGTCTCTAACTAGTCCCACGGACAGATGTCACCGCAACTGAAATTAGTCGTTACAGACTTTGCGACGGATCGGGTCGAAACCACTGGAGGCTAGAGAGAGAGAGAGAGCTGGAGGTCATCAACTGCAGAAGAGATCTTTAGGCAGGTCACGTGGCTGATTCTGATTATGCTTCCACTGTACTGTTAAGTACTTGAATCACACAACCCAGACACGTGGATTTCGGGACTGCAGAACAAAATTTGTATGGAGTCTAACGCAGATCGTTCGTCCTCTCTTAACTTCGGCACACAGAGCCAATTAATTAGACAGGGCAATTTCACAAGAGTTGGAGAAACTGGGGTGCAAAGACCTACGCGGTCACGGAGAGTGGGATGATCTAATTCATGATGCTTCTATTCCGATAATACATGAACTCGGCCCTGAGAACCGTCGTCTGCCCCAGGGACCTGCCACGATAGTTTTCAAGCTGCTTCGTGCAACTTTCGGTCTTGTTGAAAACTCCGCGTGCAAATTCATTACTGATTTATGAACAAAACTGTCATATACTCTCACTTTGGAGTAGTCGAGAAAAACGGGTGAGCACCGACACTCCACTCTACACACACACACACACACTACTCAGTCACTCAAACAACTGTCTGTCATTAGCGTGTTAGGCAACACGCGTGCCAGTGGAGAAGCTAGAAAAGTCAGAAAATAAACTCCCAGTTATGTTGGGTCTCCGCTAATTCTTGATTAAGATGGAAGTTATGTGGAAACATTTGGAGTTTTCAACTCCTGGGATGGGATAACTGTACTTCCCGAGTTTCCCAGAATGAGTTCCACTCGAATGGTTATCAGTGCAGAACACCAAGAAGACAGCCTCTACTGCTACAATAACATTTGCCTTTCAAAGTGAAGAAATCAGTGGCTATGAACATTCGATTCTCTATGCGCATTTCGCTTTCAAATTTGACAGTGTTGTTGATGTAGCACCCTTTCGATGCCCAACTGCGATTGCACCTGCGCTGGGATACTGCCGGGTTGCCCAATTCTAGACAAGGACAGTTGAGAGGTGGTCGGGTTCGAACCTCGGACCTTTCGCTCAAAGTGTTATTGAAATCACTAGTGTTATTGAAATAGTGAGTGCGCGGACCGCTGGATCCTGTCAGGCGGAATTTCACATGGATTCCGTCTAACCGCTCGCAATCAGGTGCTGCTACGGCCGAGAAGCCTATTTCACGCAAGATTGGCCGAAAATTCGGGACACCTGCCGGTCCGACATCAAAGCAAGATCTGATTAGTCGAAAGTCTGGACCCAACAGCCAATCATGACCCAGTATTGGCTCGGTGCCAGCTGCCAATGGCGCATCCAGAACGCGTCAGAATTTCCAGAAAGTTGTTGCCGCTTACGCTATATATATANTTTTGGGCGTTAATATGCCTTGTGCACCTTTGGCAGTTATTTTGACGTGAACGCTAGCTTGGGAGGCTCAGACCGAGAACTAAGCTGAGGAAAATACCGTTACTGCATTCTGTTCCACCAACAGAGCAACGAGATAGAGTTATCGGATTTTCTTAGCTGAAATATCGAGTGTTTGGGTTGGTAGGACTCCTCCCCCAAATCAGGTGAAATTGGTCAATCGATCAACGAGAGGAACACTGCCCAAATACCGGGTGGGCAATGATGCAAAGAGTGGATTTTGTGAACAAATAAGCTGTTTGTACAGTTGTTGAATTGATTTGGTTGCGCCAACTACGCTGTCTCAGTCATGTGCTCTGTATACCAGGTGAAGCACTGCTATCTTAACTGAACATGGATGGCGACGTGTTCCGTAAAAAAAGATGGTAATGTACTTGCATTTCCAGCCGAACACCGCTGCCTTGCGGTTAGGCTTTTGAGCCAAAGACTTTGAATGAGGACCCTAATAGTCCTCCTGTCTAGGTGCAAGCGCCCTGGTAGTATCCGAGCTCACGTACAACCATGAACTGCACACAGACAGCCATCTTAACTGAAGCAGACCTTGACTGGAAGATATCACAGGGTGGGCAACGCTAAACCTAGGAAAATAGCATGAAAACATTACGGTGGGTTTTTATCTGCACTGGAGGATAATAGCTGAGAGCTAGGGGTATATGAGACAGTGGTTTGAGGTACTCACCGAAATGCTGGTATCACAAGCTGCAGAAATGTTCCATTAATTCGCTAAAAAGATAAAAATGATAATCGATCGGCTGTAATACCCTTTCGGTGCCTCGCTGCCATGTCACTCGAAGGACGTACGAGGGGTGGGATACTGCCAGGTTACCCAAGCCCAGACACAGGGGAAGTCCAGAGGGAGCGATCGGATTCGAAACCACGGACCTTCCAGTCAGTAAATTCGCGCTCTAACCACTAAGTCACCTCACCCCCTGAGCCATTCTTACTTATTAACTCACCATTCTGCTGTCGCATTTTTGCGCATCCTCCATCCCAAACTATCCGTTGTCATTTGTTGTGACTCAGACGCCGAACATAAGAACGCCGCTCATGGTCAACAAAATATGTTGTAGCGAACTACTCTCTTTGAAATGCATTCGTCATCTTCAGCTGTAAGGTCGCATAGATGCCGTACAGTGGTTGTAGCTGCCATAGGTTCGTCCAGGGAAAATAGGACCGGCGTGCTACACGTTGGAGGCAGCAGCTGACAGAATCGAAGGAAGAATCAAGAAGCAACAGTGGACCTTGTTATTGAGGGATAGCAAGGTGGACTTATACAACAAGTGCGAGAGGTTGGATGAGTGTACGTCACTGAGCCCACAACTGGTCCAAGCCTGTCTTCAATCAGTGGTGTGTTCCGCCTCGGTGCCACCATCCAGGGATAACCAATACAACCAACCTTGCTAGTGAATTTTCATACTTTGTTTCCACGAAACGCAGTGACAAGGTTTAATATGAAAACACGACGATTGTACACTAGGCTGTGTTTGATGTGAGAAACTTTGGCCATATTTATGGGGTGGAAAAAACTTGCCCTCTGCAGCATACTTTCTCCGAACCGCAAACTATATTCGTAGTGAAAAGAGCGCAATGGAATGCAAACTGGGGTTATTATGGGATCAATACATACACCGTTAAAACAATGGTGTGAGCCGCATAATTGGAGATCCAAAGTATGTCACGGAAGGGGCGAGTGCTGTGGGAACCTAGTGAGCAAGTGAAGTCTAGATTGAAAAAAAGGGGGTGGAAAAATCTCACCTTTGGTTTCGCTTTTGTGTGCGATACGGTGTACAGGTAGTTTCCAACGTATTCGACCTGAAGTTTGGACAAAAAGTATGAATGAGGTTGGAATGAAGAAAGATGGGTAAGATGAAAAGGAGAGAGATAGAGAGAGCATGATCCAATCAATTTGCGACCACAACTGGAACTCAAACATGGACCCAAAAACTCAAGAATTTCCCCAAAAAGTCTATAAGAACTGTGCACTGGAACGAGTTTATCAATTTCCGGCACACAAGCCAACACTGCTACTGACAGTCTAAGATCGATGGTATACTTCGAGGCTGAGAATTACGAATAGTTCGTTTCTGAAACGTTCACTGCGTTTTTACACGCGGTTGATCATCGTTGGGCGACAGACTGTAACTCTTCTAAACAAGCTAGTAAATAAGCCTAAACGGCTCCACTGATTCCTGTGAAGACAAATCGTTTCCAATGATGACTCGAATCGCTGCTGTTCACGAATTATAACCAGCGGCCAAATTGATGCATAGTTAGCCGGTGGCGCTGGTAGCGGAAGTCCACAGCCAGGGCATGCATGAACCATAAAAACGCCAGCAGTAGGCAATGTGTGGAAGACGCTGGGAAACTCCATCCATCTACCGATCCTTCAATACGCCATAGATACCGTTGATCCGTTGAGGACGCGACTGGGTCATGTCTGACAATGTCTCGAGCCATTGATGTGGCCCGTCTCAGGGTCCCATCCAGGTAGACGACAGTGACCAGCGCAGCTGAGTTTTCTAGTAATGGCTTACATACTTCGCTGCTAGGTCATTGTTTGACCGTCTCTGGCACTCTTCCACCCTTCACTTCCTAAACAAGAAACAATGCAATCCGTGGAATAAATTCTGTATACACATTGTCACTTTCGCAACCTGGAGAGGCATGACCCTCGGGGTGAACCAGATGCTTTTGATTGTATTTTCTATCTTGAGTATTTTGAAGTCAGCTGCAGTCCTCTGTTGGCGACAGGCAACCTGTACTTGAGGACACAATTTGTTGTCTGAACCCGTAGTGCAGCCAGTAAGATGATCTTATACATGCCACTTTGACTCGGTACGATCCAGGATCCTGCTGCGGTGTTGTTGAAAAGTGGACGATACCTGCAGGGTAGTGATGAAGGTTCCACGTTGTCATGTCCCGGCTTCTAACGTTTAGAGAGTTGGGTGGGTCTTTGAGCCTCAAACTTTCAGCTTCTGACTTGGTGGGCTCGTACAGGGCATGTGGTCCAGTGGAAGCGTCATAACATAAAGGAATTTCGCAATGTCACAGAGTGATGGAAGGTTTTTCACGAGCGATGCAACCAGCTCTACAGAGACTACAATCAAGTGCTTCTACGTCTAGGTGCGGTCTGCAACGAGGCAGACCTATAAATTTTAGACAATAAAGCCAGTGTAACTCCTCACTTACCGGTAATGTTATCCACCTGATTACCAGGAGTTGGTGCATATTCTCAGCTGAACGATGGAGACTAACTACAGGACTATCGAACCATTCATAATCAATAATTTACAGAAATGATGGGTAGACATTTTAACACCAGTCCTTACCTTCGCCTCACCCATCGCAATGTAGGGAGGTAGAGCGGGTGTATAGACATTCAGCTGTTCTAGCAGAGGATCAGCTGCGGCACACGGAGCACCACTCAAGCGTTCCCAGGCTGCAGTACTCACCAGAAGCGGTCGAGACGGCCACACTTGAATGCTTGCCAATTCCGTGGGGGAGCCAGACTGCACTGCATTGGCATACATAGCCCCGGTAGTGGCGGCCGAGGCCGAAGCGGAAATCGGATCGAAAGCTGCGTTTGTGGCACTTCCACTCACAAGCGGTATCGTCTGAGATAACATGTTTGTGTTGAGATTGGAAAACAAAGATTAAGGGATCATTTATATCTAGCAACAGCAATCCGGCGCCGAATAAAGCGCCACGGTCGAACATACAACGGCATTGAAAACCAAACTCCACAAATTCGCGAGAGAGAGGGAATGAACCCAACAGCTGCGACGGTTGAGTAAAAATGGACCCACTTAGTACAGCTGGACAAGAACTGCTAGGCAAAGGATTCAACTTTAACACTGGGAACACATCCCACATACCACAGAGCTGAGGAAGAAAGCAAGCATTAGATTCAGAGCATTTCGTAACAATACATCTCCGAGGAACTCTTGGCGAGAGGCTAGATGGAGCGGATATCTCGACACCAAGAACACACGACCAGGTGGAAATCTTGTATAAAGGACACACGAACGCACGGCAAGGTTATTAGTTTGGCAAGAAATCGTCGTAGCCCACAGATGGTGTGCTACTCTACGGAAACTGATGTGAATACCGAACGATAACACCGACAGGACTAAGGGGAATAACGTGATATGCCAACGGAAACAAATTACATTTATAGATGAGGACAAGAGGAGCACAAATCTCGTTCGGAAAACGGAAAACCTTGGCAAACGGAAACATGGGACAAGAGAATTTTCGGGAACATGGCACTCCCTGACGAGTTCGATTAGCCGGTATGTTGAACGAGATTCGATTTAGATCCCAATAGGTGCAAAGTACCTACGCCTCAACCAGAACACTGAAAAAAGAACCGACTATCGAAGTAAATGTCAAGAAAAATAAACTTGGAGTCATACCAACATCGGATACAGAGTGGAACCAAGATACATCCGGGTGAGTACACACTTGAGTACCAACCAAAGCACAAGATGAGGTGGGGGGGGGGCGAGCCCAAAGTTCAAGTGATCACAACCAATCAGGATGTAAGATAGCAGATCAATAAAGCCACCCACCAATCATAACAAGAGTTCAGTCCCAGCTAGCACCATGTAACACACATCACTACTCCACGCAGCAACAGAACTGCTTCGATGAGATTGAAAACACAAGCATGAGGGGGTTTGAGATTTACACACGACAATCGATTATGCTACGAATTTCTGTTGTTTCTGACAGTCACTCTTTCATTAGAAGCAGGAACCTAGGTTTTCATACAAAAATGAATTCATGAAACTCCATCCAACGAGTACATAAAAACGATACGTTGAAAGTGTCTTGGTCAAAATCAAAGTGTGGCACTATGATTGAAAGTATATTAGGCACAAGCGGAATTTCTACTGAAGAGCCCAGTTCAATCGTGCAGAATCGAAACAGGTGAATGGGATACATAAGCCCTGTAATACGGAAGGCAAAACAGTACACAGCTGTAGCAGAGATGCTATTGCGAGATGGTTGGCTAGGGCACGAACTTACTGACCTCAAGGTCCGTGGTTCGAACCTGACCACTGCCCCTCGACTTCCCCTGTCTAGGCTTGAGCAACCTGAAAGTAACTCAGCCCTCGGGCTTTCTTCGGGTGGCATAGCAGCTAGGCACCGAGAGGGTGTTACGGATGAATGATTGTCATTCCTGTGGTGTCGCGCATGAGAACTTCATGATGGTGATGATGATGACGATCGACAACATGCATTGCTTTACATATTGAATTTGGTCATTTATCAATTTCATATGTGCTGCGCCTAACTATAAAAAACCAAACGTGTTCCCAGATTAGTAAGATGACATTTTCGGGTTCGATGGTATTGACCTGTCGATGAACATTTCCCGTTCTATGGGGCCAATAACCGAAGAGTGGCTAAATCTATACACAGTAGCGCATTTTTAAATGAATCACTGAGCATTCGATTAGATTGTCTTCATTTTTATCGTCCCAACAGTACCATGCCAATCGAGCGGAACTCGTTGTTCGTTCCGATTCCTTGTAGACTTGGAAAATGAGTTTCTCTCCCGGAAAAATTCATTTCTAAATCACACGCATTTGACGAACAAAACCCTATCCTACTGCCCAACTAGGTAGAATTCTACTCCGGGTGAAAACTACCGATCTAGGAGAACAGGAAAGAATTATTACTGTGTCACCCGTTCTCTGTTTTAACTACTCCATAAAAAGTTTTATTGTTAGCTCCCTATGAATGGGTAACCGTTGTGTTAACCATTGTTCGGTACACCAGGTTATATTGGAAGCCTGTTCAACAAGACAGGTCACAGCTTAGGCAACCAGTCTAGATTCTTGCGATCGTACAACATGAGTCGCTATAAAAAGTTGGTTGGATAGAATCGACCAACAATCACAGTCCAACCATTCAACAACAATTGGTTCGGTTGACGATCGGAAAGGAACAGCATAAAAAAATCGGAACCACACTGGATCATGCAACAAAGAACAAGTCCAACTAGGACAGTGGGAGAAGATCCTAAAGGGAGGACGGGGAAAACAGACGGGAGATTACCTGCCTACTCCAAAAATAGGCACTCTGCATAGTGTCCGTTCCGCCAATCATGTCAGGTAAATGTTCCAATCCAGACGCGTATTGAACGTTCAAAAGACCACGATAAGTTTGACTGATTTGCCCGCCATGTCCAAAAATCCAGCTTTCTGAACCTAGAACACAGGAAAAGCTGATAAGAATCGGGAACGAAAAGTGCGATATACAGCTGAGAGAATTGTTCGAAACTGCAGTTTAGTGGTGCATTAAATCATGGTATTGTAATCGATCAGTATGAAGGCTGGTAAGACGCCAAGGTCCCCTCAATGGGATTCGAATGATAAGATCCCTCAAAATGGGGAGAGTCACACTTGTTCTTCAGTGGAAGCGATTCGGTATGTTTACTGCGATGAGCAAGCGGATCATCATCATCATCATAGACAACATGATATCAGTGTTCAACACCGATGCTTCGCTGCAGGAAATACACGAGAGATGAATAATGCGATTGATAGCACCCAAGTCCATCACTGTGGATCGCAACACCGAGCGTTCAAACTGATGAGTTACCACTGCACAAAGCCTTCCCATAAAAGCCCTGAGGCGAAAAAAGGGAAGGTGAACAGGAAGGAGAATCAGTGATGGCGTACCGAAGTCGTTTTGAGGTGCCTAATTCCAAGCGCCCAGTCAGATAATTGGGTCAGTGACCGAGGGCATGAATACCACTGACACGAATTAACTGTCACATCTTACGTGTCCACTTGAAGAGAGTGACGAGAATCCCCCTCGGTGGTGGATAACGCCAGTGTTTATCGTCGGTCCGTTTTAGTTTATAGCTGCGCCCAAACTTTTCGTTATCTCTGTCATTCCGCATGATTACCTATCAGTTTGCACCACTAAGCGGGATTCAGATGACGATTTAACGGGAGTAGTATACAGCCGAGCAATCGGAATTTGTATTGCTAGATTTTGTCTGCGACTGAGGCCCCTACTGGACAGCTTAACGTCCTTTTTCTAGTTGTCTTTTAAGTACTGGCTGACTACGTCCACTATGGGCAGCAGTTTCGAGACATCGATGGTCAAAGAACTCGAGATGTCTGAGATCAAACACCCTAAAAGATTGTCTCGTAACGACGCAAGCAGTCAGTTCAAACGTAACATTGTGGACTCCATGACATGTCTTTTTGACCCCACAAGTCGAACGAATTGGGCGAACATGGCTCCAGCCTTTAAGCTTCGCGCACCAGTCTCATCAAACCATTTCGTACAACTGCCAGTTGTTGTCGAGTTTCAAGGAGCACATTAGAAGAGTGTAGACACTCAATCATAATTCCGCAAGTCATAAGTGCAAAGTTTTGGAGTTCAGTTTGTTCAATGATGATTGCACCATGGAACAGATCGACAGGGTTGCGGCCGGCAAAGATTCCAACATCAGGTTGTTAAAGTCCCTTGGAGGCTTGTACCATCATTCCATTAATGACGAACTTAAACAGGGTTGTAGGGCGTGGATGTTCAGATTTTCGTCAAGTTTTTCGAGATTTCCCAAACTCCATGAGTCAAGCTCCAATAGACAGAGCTGAACGTGTTATTGAAGATAAGGGACATCAAAATTGTAAGCTGTCTGTGTACTTAGGACTGTTATGGTGAACACTGAAATTTGAAGACCTGGTGCCATTTGGGTTCAAGATTTTTTGACGAGGAATCAATGACTTCAAAAGCCTTGTTACAAATGAACTCGGACCATCCACTTTGTAGCTACTAGTACGTTGACCGCCGGTAGCTACTTTGAACACGGGTACTACTATCGACCTAACCCAGTTGACTGAAATGACTTCTTTATTCAAGATGAAGGCAAGTAACCTAGCGCCCGAGTGAGGAATTTAGGGATGTTTCCGAATTAAGTAAACGGAATTTCGTGAGGGTAGAAAATCTCAGTGGATTGAATAATTCAGCATACTCATCACGTAAGCCCGAAGCTGAAGATGATCCCGTTACACAGTGGCTTCATAGGTTGTAAGCAGCGGTTGGCCAACTGCTGTTGTATGTAGCTCTGAATAGTTTTCTTCTTGAAAACCAATGAGCGCGTGTTTAGCTTTTCTTTGACTTTTTGATCTGAAGATACGTTCATTTTGTGTGGCGTCCCATAATGGGTCAAGTTCAGCTGTACTTGCGAGTGGAGGGAATCTGACTCTGCTAACAGAACCTAATCAGAGTCGAAGGTTGAACGTTGTTGAACGGGCTGTAATGGGAGAGGAGTCGCGTTGTCCAGTACTAATTTGAGCAACTCGTTCTCATGATAGTTCAAATCACAAATCTGGTCGGCTGGTAAGCTTCGGAAATTGTGGCCCATATACCTTCTGTTCGATTTTGGGATCCATGAGCATCCCAAAGGATGACTCGGGCATTCGAACCTTACGTTGAAGAAGAGCAACAAACACAGTTGCGATGGGAATTCAGAAAGGCATTTCCGAAAGAGCTGTAGGCAGTGGTTGACGCACACTCTCGGTAACGGATGGCAACGCGGTCTATGTTGGTCCAAAGCTAGTATGCGTCATCAGCACCGTTTTCTGTTGTCTGTACAATTCAAGACCTCCACCTAACTGAGAGCCAGCACCGTAAAGACGACGTACTTGCACATCTATATGACCAGCGAACACAATGACTTTTGAGCTTTCAGCCTGTTGGAACTGCCTGTGGCAGGCTTACTGGGAGAAATACCAAACGAAGAGCTACGGATAATCGGTATCCGAAATCGGCGTGGCTAATTGGTTAACTGAAATTCTTTCAACCATGCATAGCGGTAGCCACCAGAAAGAGATAGATTCATCGAGTGAATCAAGAAAAGTTCACATTAGTCCCAGAAAACCGCATCTGGCGAGTAACGATGACACATTGAAACGCAATCGCATAAAGTGATGAAATTGGAACTTTTCACTTTACCAGTGAATAAGGAAAATGGAAGATTCAGAGGTGCCCGGTGGAGAAACTGGCTTAACAGAGTTCAGCAGAAAAAACTTGTCAGTTATCAGAAGTAATTGTGCCCACGTGGAAGGGAACCAGCGGCAAAAAAAGGATTCACCCTACCTGGTTGCCTATTTGGCATATCTGAGAATCACGTAACACACGCTGCCCGTTGCCGCTCCGACTATTTTACTCGGCTAGACAATGAACAAAATGAACGCCACTAGGCGTTTACAGCCAAATAATGAGGTCAGCTAACCGTCCATCCAACATTCTCGAGCCAGCAGTGGTGCAGCGGTTACACTTGACCATAGTTGGTCGAACTAGTGTGCATCTTTCGCAAACTCTCGGAAAGCCTGAGTAACAAGAGAAAAGGAAAATCGATTACATTCCCGGGGTAGTATGAAATGGTTCTTAGAATACTTTTGTTTGTTACCAGATTGCTGCAAGGAATAAAAGAATATCTGTTCTAGAAGTAATACACTTCTCATAAGGTTACGGAAAATTCTTCGACAGCCCACGACCGGTTTTGCCCTTCTGCTTTGGGCTCATCAGGTAGGCGCAGGCCCCCGAGTTTCCGTCAACCCAAATTGCACGAAATTAGCAAAAGGCACTCATTTGCAAACAAATTTGTTTTTTTTTTGCGACAGACTCACCTGGAACCCAGTTAAAAGAGCCAAATTTATGTGCAAATGAGTGTATTTCGCAAATATGTTCTAGTTTTAGGATGTTAGATTAGTCTCACTCTACACAAGATCCCGGTCACGATGGGGAACACGAGTTCCGGACAAATACTCGTTCCGATATCGCTTCTAGTGAGAGCGGTATGATAAACAGACAATGGGTCAGCTCCCGAATATCCCGACGCCTACTTTAAAACCCGCACCGTGGACAGGCATCACCACAACGCGAGTGGGTGATAGATATAAAAAGTACAACACCCTTAATGGCGCTGCGATGACCGTCATGATAGTAGCTCTCCTAGAGAGCATAATTATAGGGTCTCACATCGGGAACCACAACAACAGGCATATCGGTCCCATTAGATAAGAAACGAACAAAAAAACAGCGGTGAGGCGGAACAAACCCTCCTGAACTGGTCGCCGCGATACATCAGTGTCTTCCAGGTGATCGCCCTTCGTCGACGTTGGAAGCACGAGAGCAGNACAAACCCTGCTGAACTGGTCGCCGCGATACATCAGTGTCTTCCAGGTGATCGCCCTTCGTCGACGTTGGAAGCACGAGAGCAGCAGAGAAACGATCCGGGGTCAATGGGCGACCTTGATAGAGCAGACTCCAATAGAGACGATAAATTGGACGACTGGATGCTGGTTGAACGTGGCACAAGAATTCGCCTTGTTTTGGCCATTCAGGAGTAAGCGGGAAATCCAGACGTAAGCCTTGTGATTCACAATGAGAAGGGAGAAAACACGACAAATGGAGTTGGGAATTATGTCTCTCTTGTATAGAAAATGGTGAACAGATTTCAGTTTCTGCTTACTTGGGTGTTTTTTCGATTGAGCCATGCTTTTGCACACCGAGTGGGTGACTCCGCCTGGATTCACTTACACGAGAACACAGTTCAAGTCGAAAAGGCTTGAATCGCACTGCGGTAATGTACACATATGCCTTGTCGCTTAACTACGGACGATAAAAACGGCAATTTGCAGCCAAAATGGCATCGTCTTTAAGTGAGCTTCAAAGTCCACGCACCTTAACTGTAACACCCTTACAGTGCCTAACTGTCATGCCACCCGAAGGAAGCACGAGGGCTGGGATACTGCCAGGTTGCCCAAGTCTAAACAAGGGAAGTCCAGAGGCAGAGGTCAGGTTCGAGCCACAAACCTTCTGGTCAGTAAATTCGCGCTCTAACCACTTGAGGCATCTTGCCCCTTGAGCTCCGCTAGCACAGGATACTGTAATACGAAACGGTTTCAAAACGGACGACCGTCTGAAATAACAGCGCACAACCCAAACTGTTAGGTGATCCTTATATGAGGAACCTATTGAAGAAGAATAATGAGATATGTCACATACAGAGATGCGAAACTATCCCTCTGCAAAGTTCATCGAAATACTACAGGTCGGTCAGTGGCGTTAACGATATGTGTGGTACGTTGTTTATCAATGAGACTGCATACAACTCAAAAGTCGGAGACATGTCCACGCGAAGTAGATGCAAAACAGCTAAAATTAGCGTAAAACAGAAAAGAACCACTAGCATGATGCGAAACCGAAACATAAATCCGATTCGATTAGGAAGAGGGAGTGATAATTCGGAGGAACTAAGCATCAACACAAAGACAGATCAGCTTATCGCTCAACGCAGGTGGAGATGACGTTATCCTGGAAAATATCGTTAAAGAGAGCGCAGGAGGAGAGCACTGTTTCGAACCAGTAAAGACCAGCTGCCCAGTTCAAAACCCCACTCCATGCGTGTACCCCCACACTGTTTATTTCCTCAGACGCGAATGCATCGGCATAATCCGTTCGTGTTTTGGCTATTCTAACTGCAACGCATTTTGGAATCCCTCAACAGTTGTGCTCACGGAAAAAAACATACTTTGACCTAAGTTATTAGGATACTGAAACAAAACTTTCTGGGTTCTCTATCCGGCCGCCGACGTACGGCCTTCCCTAGTAGAAACACCTTCGGGGAATTGGGTTTAGAAATGGCTCGTCGACATGGCGGTTTAGTTGTGATTGACCAATAAGAATTGGATCACAAACTCTGCGCTGGAGTAACTGAAATTAATTTGCGCTCGGTGTCTTAAGTAATTGTTTAGTACTGATAATCGAATCGTTCAGTAGCAGCACCCTTTCGGTCCCCAACTGCCATGCCACACGAAAGTCGCACGAAGGCTGAGATACTTCCACACAGCCTAAGCCTAGACAGGGGAAGTCGAGAGGCAGAGGTCAGGTTCGAACCACAGACCTTCCGGTCAGTAAATTCGCGCCCTAAACACTTGGGCTATCTCGCCCTCTGATCAGTACTACTGCAGATCGACTACCGAGGAAGCGAGAAACTGGTCATCTGCCGATAAAGTGATTCGTGACGAATCAGTGCTTTTCCTCACCTCAACAAACTCGAACAATAATACGATTGGCAATCAAGAAAAAAAACATCACGTGGAAGAAAGGACAACGGTAACTATTGGAAACTCGACTACCATCACAGATCTGCCCAGTCGTTTTATCCTATCGTGTGACTTTGTCACCTGAAATCGGGACAGCGGCCGAAAACTTTACACAGAGTTGTGCAGTGTATTTAATCAAGACATAATCAAGTCAGTGTACCAGCCAGGCTTATGACGTAACCGAAAATCGATCGATAAATTCCGACCGACGATATGGATCACTCTTAGTGTATAATCTTCTCCTTGGGAGAGAATCCACAATTAGCGCAACGATCTTGTGTGGCGGTTGCAGAAAATCGGTTCCCTTAAATTGCCCTGGAGCCGCAAAAATAGTATCCTCGGTGAGTAGCGTGCCACTGCATCACTGTCTATTGGATACAACCACATGAAATCACGATCTTGACATTCTGCGTACGCGTGTCTTTTCAACACGTGAGAAGCCAGACATACTGAAAAATAAGTTTCCTATACAGCAAGACAGGTTAGAAGCTTTTTTGCATATGAGCAGTTGTGCTGGTGTAACGGTGGATACTACTGATGGAAGCATGCGAGTAGTATGTTTTCTCGCGAATCCGCTTCGCGTCTCTCGAAAAGTGAGATCTATTACAGAGCTTGTGGAGTTGCATTTGCTTGCATTTGAGCAACAGTTAATGAATATCTAGGACAGTTCAGGAAGACGCGCTCAAGGATATTCAGTTTTTGTAAACAAGATGCATATGAGAGTTTTGCTCTCCTGTCCAATAGTCTGTAACCGTTCAGTTAGCGTTTTCTGATAACTCCGCAGCGAAGGCCTTCTTACTTTCACTGACAGCCAGTACACTACGAAGAACATCTTAGATAGCCAAGTGATTTAGGTCCGGTGTGCGGTACTCACAAAAGATAAGATGATCCAAATATCACTGACTGTCTCAGTGCTGAGCGATCCCCCAATACAACTGAATAAGACTGTTTTTGAGAAGGGACACTATAATCCCAAAATAATTATGACAGGAATATGGGAGGTTGTTAGCTGATTGATAAGGCACACGTATACATCGAGCGTAATGGAAAGTTCGTAAGAAATTCATCGCTGGAGACTTTAAATTTTGGAATAGAAATCAAGATACAACAACTAGACTGGCATCACCAAGACGTACGGGAAAAGTTAACAACATACCGTAGCTACACAACTGCATGTGACATCGGTGGGCCGAGTATTTGTCACAGACATCGCTGCAGTTATCCCGTGCGCAACAGTCAAAGCAGATTTCTAATCGTGGAGAACGACCATTATCAGCAGGATTCGAGGTCGGCTTGCATGTTAGCGAATTGCTCTTCAACTCTTCAGCACAAGCGGCCAAGCATTGTTGACAGTCGGCTTTGAGTTGACCACATCTGTGACCAAAGTGAGGGAGGCATGGTGGGCACCGTGAATAAACAGGAAAATGACAGGTGTTGTCTAAGTGTGATGGAACATGAGTGAATGGAATGGACAAATGCGCATACAACAAACTTCATTGCCCTTAATCACACCTACATTCGCCCCTCTCATCGAGCCTCATCCTACCAAACAAAACCAGAAATCTGTGACGGAAACGAAGAACGTACAACTGTTTCTCTTCGAAGTAAATCGACCTTGGGGTAGCCAATTCGGTGTTCCAATGAGAACCAAAGATGGCTGGTAAGCGAGAAGGCTCCAGACAGGCAACCACAGGAATAGTCGCTGCCGAGAGATCACCCGATTTTGTGGGATTCCCGGGACCACCGAATGATTGCGCAGATTCGGCCGCATGAAACGGACTGACCTCCACTGGGGGGAAGTAACCATGTCGTCTGTAGGTGCGACAGCCGGAAAGTACCGGTCTATGCCCAGGAAGACTAGCATCTGGGACAGTTGATGTGGTGACATTCTATGGATCGAATAAAGAGGAAAAACGATGAACAAAATTGTTGAATGGAGAGCAAGAATGACGGTAGCCGCAGCTTCCATTAAAAACGGAACCACTCACTCGATGCGCTCGGATGCCGAGACGATATAGTGGAGGTACTGGAAAAGGACACAACTTTGAAAGCGTATTGTTAGCCTTCAATGTATATGCTTGCATGGGATGGTACTGACCGGTGGCCGAGGACCACCGGTATGAGTCCGTCTCGGTCGACGAGTGATCTAGCACCCTGGCAGATGCTAGGAACAAGCTGTTGTCGTTACCACTAGAGTGGTCAACTGGTCCAAGGACAGGAAGCAAATTTAGACTGTCAAAGTCCAACCGAACCTACAAATGGCAGGAGAGATTGAAAAAAGGGAAACCAATTCCTCAAAACCGAATATGTGATGAAAAAACTACAAGAGATCGATCGATTACCATCGACATATGAGTGTTGGTCAAGTCTTCCAGGGGACCAGCACTGACATATAACCTACAGATAAGCCATAACGCTAATCTTAGATAGAAGACGAAGAAGTCTGGTGAGCCTTAAGTACAGCTTAGCTAAGTCCCCCAACACGAACGGGCCGCTTGCAAAAGCCACATATGCCCTTTGGAAAGGTGTCATGACCAGATAGACCTGCACATTGTATAGGTTCCTACACCTAAGCGAAATCGGGCTTGCCGATCATCAGTGTGAAAAATGAAGATGGGTTTCAGCATTGGTACCCTTTCGGCGCATGACCACCGCTCAGCTCGGAGGCATGAGGTCTAAGATATTGCTAGATATTGTCTGGAAAGGGGGTGAGATGAACTAATTGGTTAGATCGCGAATTTACTGACCGGGAAGTAAGTGGTTCGAACCCGACCTCTGCCTCTCGACTTTCTCCGTCTAGGCTTGGGCAACCTGGCAGTATCCCAGCCCTCGTGCTTCCTTCGTGTGGCATGGCAGTTAGGCACCGAAAGGGTGCTACAGCTGAACGATTATTGTTGTTATTGTCTAGAAAGGAGCAGTCGAGAGGCCCGGTTAAGGTTTGAATCACAACAGGGCAGTAATTTCGTGATTTAACAGTCAAGCTATCACAAATTCAGTAATCAGCGTACCTGTCGTCAGGCACAAAGATGATGATAGCAGGCAGTGTGAAGAAGATTCATTGGGTTTCCTGACCACAGTCTACCAGTTTACCTGTCCCCCCTCCTGAAACGAGTAGCGTAGCAATGAGTATCCCTCAGATAGTATCAGAACGATTATGTTAGAAATAGAGGCATTCAATAGGATACACTGCTTACTGGTAGCGTCACTGTTAAGCCACAATAATTAGGACAGGTGATGCTTTGCAACCGACATTTCGTGTTCGCTCATTTTTCCAGGCCAACATCGATATCAGTGAAGCACAATGAGAGCCGGCTAGCGTGAGGTTCACTGAGAAAAAGGTTCTGAGAAAAAAACGACTGTACACACACACACACACACACCAAAAACCCTCACTTGGTAACCAGATGCTCGGTCTAACACAATGGACTTGTTCAGAGGAAGTCGACTTATATCATCCGGCGTCAAGGTAAGGCTTGTATCCCGAACATGCTGCAGATTTTCGAACCAGACGTTTTTCTTATACGGTACAATCAACTCCGGGATGATAGATTTTCCTAGGACAAAAAGGGAAGAGTTCAGGTCACGGTGTATTGTAACGGTCAAATATTCAAATATGAACAGGTGAGAGCGGGCCCCTGCTGATGACTTACGTTTGCAAATTCTGTTGCTCGAACCCTTGCAAGGTGTGAATTCGAACTCTTCGGAGATGCACAGTGGACGACAAGCTGAATAAAGTGAAGAGCGGAAGAGAAGAGAGTGGCATACAGAGATTTTCACACAAGGAACTTGAACCAGCAGATCCCTTGAACAAAAAGTAAGTAGTAACGAATGAAAACTGAGTTAGGACTCAGTCGGAAGCTGTAGTGCTACAGAACTGCTCACCGAAAGCCGAAGATTGGGAGCTTCAAAGAGACCGAACAATCAATGCTTTGTGATCAGGGAAAAATGCTGTTATATGATTGCGAGACATGGCCTTCGAGGAAAAAATGATGTGAGACTTCTTCAGGTTTTTGACCACCAATGTCTCAGAAGCACTGCTGTTATCCGATAACATCAACGAATTCGTAACGATCTAATTGGGAAATGGATATGCGGTAGTACATCAGGCGGGGCGAGATGGCCCAAGTGGTTAGAGCGCGAATTTACTGACCGGAAGGTCCGTAGTTCGAACCGACTCCCGCCTCTCAACTTCCCCTGTCTAGGCTTGGGCAACCTGGCAGTATCCCAGCCCTCATGTGACCTCCGGGTGACATGGCAGCTGACACCGAAAGGGTGCTACAGCTGAACGATTTTTTAGTACACCAGGCACTTTGAGCGCTGAAAACAGCATCAACTACGTGGGCTCGGTCATGTGATACGCAAGCTGAAACACCATCTACCGAGGCGAATGTTGTTCTCCGTGTCTTCTTCAGAAGGGTGCAAACCGTATGACTTGACAGGAGGGTATGAGAGAGCTTACGAAGAGCTTATATGTTTTTGGTAGGCCTGGCCTTCTCGGATGGGCTTCTCGTGAATCCCCTGCGCTTGACTGGAGACAGTGCCAGAAATGGCAGCTGATTGATGTCATTAGCGTTCGTGCTGTCAATTTCTTACCATTTTGTCTGAAGAGCGCTTGGGCATCTCAGAACAACGGTGACAGCACTCATGGTCTCCTGTAAACGCTTCCGAGGATGATGTGCTGTACTAGATTGCTGCGCCAGATTGGAGGAAATGTGCAGAAACAGCGTGAAGTTACGCGACAGCTCTCAACGATGGCAGTGCAAATGGTTTTTAAGTAGTACATGCAGTGCTGCCCAGCTGTACATTATGGAACGACATCCAGCTTCTTTTCTGGTCTGTGTTGATGGGTGGTACTAACAAGGCGGGATGGCCCAAGTGGTTAAAGCGCGAATTTACTGACCAGAAGGTCTGTGGCTCGAACCCGACCTCTGCCTCACGACTTCCCCTGTTTAGGCTTGGGCAACCTGGCAGTATCCCAGTCCTCGAGCTTAATTCGGGTAGCTTGGCAGCTAGGCACCGGAAGGGTGTTACAGCTGAGAGATGAGAGAATGGGTGGTTAGAACAGAGGGTTCTACTGGCTAGATTAAGTCTATTTAGGAAGCCTCATGTTCCCTTGAGGCGCCAAACGCAACGATAACTTTTGCGTAGACATAAGCGCGGTCAGAAACAAAGTAACAGATCAATTATGGACACTATCTCACGTTGCTTCCACATACTACGGCTCGTGTCTGAGACTGTCACAGGTGACCGAAAGTTTGCACTTGCGAGTTTGTTGTCAGAATGTAAAGTTACGGTTTTTTCCCGTTGTCAGAATGGGACTTATCCAATCCCAACTGTTCTGCAAAAAAGTATCATAAAGTGCTGAATGTCTGACTCCGGGACTCAAATCCCCAGCGAGAACGTGCGATCCGAAAATTTTATTTACAAGACCATACATTCGTCTTAAACCTTACCGAAATCGTGGTATGTCGGAACGTATGGGCGTGCAAATAAACTGTAGTGTTGACATCAAAGTTTTTTTGCACTGCGGGATTTTTTGGATCATGTTTACTGGCCGGAAAATCAGAAAAACTGAATCCGAAAGTGGAGCCCCAGTGCTGCCACTCGATGCTATGTGCCATGACCGTTTGGTTTTCGCGACAGTTAACATATACCATCTCGAGCCTGCCGCCCAAAGTGAAGCTAAAGGTGGTGAGACATATAGGCTCCTCTCTAAAGCAAGCATTACCACATGAAGTTTCCGGATTCCGATCGTTTGTTGGCTGATATGCTCAAGTTTCAATGATGAAAGTGTACGGTTAAAGTCAGTATACGGAAGTGAGCTAGTCAGTGTTCGGAATTGTCACCACCCGGGAACATCCAACCAGATAGACCTACACCTGGGGTGGTCACATACGGAAAATGTGGAAGAGGAGGAACCAATTAAACTAAGTGATTGCCACTGCAGATAGTCAGTAGCCTGGTGCAGTAATAGAATAGCATTGAAAGGTGGATAATACCATGTGACCCTGGCTAAAAAGGGGCGTTCAGCCGTAGCACCGTTTCGGTGCTTGGGTACCACGCCACCCAAAGGAAGCCCGAGGCCGTGGATAGTGCCACGTTGCCCAAGCCTAGACAGGGAAAGTCAAGTGGCAGAGTTCGGGTTCGAACCACGGTCAGCGAATGCGCGCTCTAACCAATGAGCCATCTCAAACCCTGGCTACCAAATAGCCATACCGGGTCAACCAATCATTGTATAGACCATCACATTTACACGTACATAACGGTTCTAATTAGCTGTCCCCTGGTTTATTTGCAATGGCAAATACAGTTGTTCGCAGTTGCTACCTTACGGTTCTACCCTGTCTGCAATGTCCTACGTACGGGGTAGTTTTGCGCTAGACGAAGTGAACCAGTAAGTCAAAGAATCCAGACTTATTTCTTACCTTGACACACACGATCAGAACGTGGACCACACGGTCTTGCTTCATACATTCCCGTAGGGCAGGGACCAGAACAGCCTAAACGAAACAAATAACGGAGAACTTTCATCCAGATGAACGCAATGAGCGCAGCCAGACAAACGTGGAGACAAAAGACGGAGGAATTACATAACACAAGACACTAAAAATGGACGAAAAGCGAATACACGTACGTTTGCATTCAATTGACTGATTCCGTCCACAATCCCCATGGGCCCAGAAACCTTTAGGGCACGTAGTATCACAGTCTGAAACAAACGAAGATAGTATACGGCCAAAATCACGTACGGAAACGGGTCAAACTTCAAGAAGGTCATATCCAAAATGGAAGTAGTTTGAAAGTTTGGAATCCTCGAACTTGTATAAGAGTTTCACGTGATTAGTGGATCCTAATTTAGCACATTTAGTACAGTACAGAGCAGCTTCTATTGTCTTATCAGGTAGGCATGATGCTCGATTGGTTGGAGCACGCCCTGCGTATCACAAATGCACCAAAGGTGGCAGCAACGTTCGTAAGATCAAAGTTTTAGCTAGTACCTCGTTTTACCCCGCAGCTTTCTTACTATGCTTTCGTCGTTACTGATTCTCTAGCGTTGAACTGGCGCATTTGGTCGAGAAAATTTCCAGAGGATCAATAAACTTTACCCCATAAGAGACCAGTTTTTGGAGAACGGATAAACCAATCACATTGGGACTTACAGCCAAACATATTGGTAGTCTGCCAGCTGAGGGATTCTAAACAGCAGCAGGTGGATAGTTAATTGCTTCTGGCGTGAATACCTACCCGGTACACGCGTCAGATATGAGCACATATACTCATGAGTGGAGCCAACAAGTCGCATTAGCATATAGTAAATCAAAACAGCCGGCTTCTGATCAGGAAGTTAATTAGTCCAGGTTCAGCTCCGGCTGTTATTTGTCTGGGTGTGGAAATCTGACCACTTTCAAGCCCTCAAGTCTATTTCAAACTGAACGACAGCTGCGCAATGAAAAGATGACACACATGGAGGACGAAAACTTCGAAAACATTTATTATCAACCATCAAATGAAACGCATCTACTCAACCCACTATGGTGTCCCTTGGTATCAAGCAATGTCTCAGCTGTGATACCCTTCCAGGGCCTAGCTACCATGCTACCCGAAGGAAGCATGAGGGCTGGGATACTGCCAGGTTGCCCAAGCCTGGACAGGGAAAGTCGAGAGGCTGAGGTCGGGTTCGAACCAGTCGGGCCTTTCGGTTAGTAAATTCGCGATCTAACCACTTCAGCCTCCAGGCAATGTTGGAGATTCCTAAAAATTGGGAGATGTTGCGTGTCAGCCCCCATCTGGCTGAGCAAGAACAATATTATTGACCATGTTGCTATCAGGATCCACTAAAGTTAATGTAGAAAGGGTCACTGGGATGTTATCCTTAAAGTTGGATGGTACTCATGCCGCCTAAACTTCTCATGAACTTCGCATGTACTTTTCGTCGAAATCACACGCCGTTAGCCTCACAATGTGCGCCATTCGGAAAGTGACAGAACAGCGACACTCGTCTTGATAGACCATCTGACATGCATGGTCAGGGTCCAGCCGCCAGACATTTTTCGAGAATGAATCACATGCTGTACAAACAAAAATATTCCTTCCGATGACTTAATTACGCACTCACAAGCCATGAGTGTTTGTGTACATCCATTAATCTTTAGGCTGGAAAGTGTACGTGTGATGCTCACAGAGCCCATCCCAAGTTAGTCAGTGGATGGGGGTCTGACTAACACAGCCTCCCGGTTGCGGGTTAGAACGTGTGGCGGCGCGCCCCTAAAAAACGCAGGCTACCGTGATAGTCTTACACCACAAGGCACAGCCTTGAACCAACTCGGTTGATGTGGTCTCTAAAAAATACATGCCAAGTATACATATCTAATCAACACCTTACGGAGATCAGCTGCCGAATCCAACGCATAGCCCTCAGCACAAAATACCAAGGGTGAACGGAGCTGGGGTAGCTAGGCCAAACGGGCAACCTGAGGCCGGATGGGCAATTATCACCAAGACTGCAATCAACCTACCAACCAACCTACGAAAAACTAAGAGAACTATGTTTACTGTTCTTCAGCGTGCTCAACAACATACAATGATCCCGCCACAGAACCCACAACTCACCAAGACAAGGATAGCCAGAGGGGCACAAACAGGTATAATCACCGGGCCGGTTCGTGCACACTCCACCAAGTCGGGTACAGGAACTGCGTAGTTGAGCGCTGGCACATTCATCCACATCCAAACAGATGCGGCCTTTCGCATTTTCCAGGTCGATGTTTCCCAGTCCTTCGAGAATGCAATGGAAACAAAAGGAATTACTGAAACTCGTGGATAAGGAATTAACGCAAGGAATTACCCTCCAGCTCCAATGAATTAAGGGAAGGAAAATCACAGGCCATCCAATAGCGTAGTTATGATCATATTGGTAAGAACGACGAATTGTTTCACGGTAATTTGTATGCTGCCAAATTCGCACGACCCACGTCCCACGAAATTAGTTTGCTTGGAAGGAAATCGCCTCTCGGGGACTCGATCTGAAAGGTTGTGGTGGAGTCAGCCAAGATAAAATAGCATGATGTGGACAGTGAGAGTGACGTTCCGTATTGCACCGTTGCATCTGTTCACCAGTAGCCCATAAACGAATGGTCACGCTTTTGTCTGAAGGTCTCGGGTTAGAGTTTCACGAAACGTTCGCAAATAATCACTGTCGACGGCAGATAACCAGGATAAAGCATATGCGCAATGTTCCTCGGCTTTTTTTGCACACTTTAATCTCACCTGTAGGATTAAATCCACATTTAAAACTCCTTAACGATTGCCGTCAGTGAAAGTGCCCGCTATATACCAAAACGTATCTGGTCATAACTTTATAGGGTGATACGAACGGCTGCTTGTAGCTGAGAGGAAAACACTGTCCACAAAACTGTTTCTACGGTTTCTAGAAACTAGCACGGATATATAAAGTGCAGGCCAATAAAACGTGGGAACGTTGTTTCTCAAAGCACAATTCGTCGAACGAGATAATGATAAAGATGGGGTACCAATAGCTCACGGGACTCACGGTTTCCGTGCAGCAACAGACGATCTCGATCTTTTGGTCCAGCTGGTCGGTAACCGCGCTGACAAATACAATCGTGACGAGCGCCCGGATCACACGAATGCTCACAGGCGTAGCGTTGTCGACATATACGTGTGCCTAGAATCTGATGGGCGTTCGTCGCGTCTAAGTATGGAGACGAAATCGATAGAGAGTGAGATCCCTATTACAACAGGTCTACGAAAGCATGAATTACAGGTAAGTGTAAAGTTCAACTTAACGTTGACCTAGTACATCATTCAACTACTCTAGTAAACCGGATCACAGAACATCCACGTGAAGAGGACACTATGTGATGAACAGTCCCTCCAAGTCACGAAACAATAGCGGCGGGGAAGTACTACCTTCAAGGAACTCGGAGTGGGACCACAACCACCTTTTTGTCCAGAAACTTGGAACAGTTCGTCACTCAAGGTATTTTTTTGCCTGCTTATAAAGGAATCGACTATTACCTGACTCTCCTGATTATTTGAAATGCTCGAACACTGATAGTTGATCTGACTAGCGTTCAAATCCACGACTGTTACGGGAGAGACGACGCTACGGTAAACCGATAATGTACTGACTAATACTGGTCAGACATAAGAAAGTGTTCGCCCATAATCAGCAGACAGACAACCGAGTGAGAACACCCAGAGCAATGCATTCGCAGTCTGAAATCTGCTCCCGATCAGACACAAGAAGCGATTGGCTAAATCTAACTGTTGAGTTACGACTGCCCTTTAGCGACTTTTGATTGGTTATCGATTAATGGCGTTGCCGACACACTCTAATCGTTTATGCACTCGACTGAGTGGACATCTTTGGTTCGAATCGGCTATCTTTTATTCAATTTCCTATGACCTTTCTCTTTCCGAACTTGGTCACTTCAGACTTGCTGTCTATTAATTACGTTATTGTTCTCCATAGAAGGCGTTTGTTCCGATTAAATGTTTTGAGTAACCCAACATTTGACCATTTCATGGAAAATCTACAGCGGCATTTCTCGTCAGCAATAACTCTAAATGGGACTGTCCAGATAACAGCTCAAACACCAGATGATCAATACACTCTATCCAGTGACCGTGTCTTTTAAATGTTTGCCGAATCTCAAGGGACGTGTGTATCAAGCTACAGTACGGGCTATTTTGTTGTATGGATGTGAGACTTGGCCTATTCGAGCAGCGGAACTGAGATATCCTCAAGCGTTCGACAATCGTTGTCTCAGAACCATAGCTCGTGTAGGTTGGTGTCGGCGAATCCGTATTGAGGCAATTAGGGGACTTCCATTGAAGAATGTGCCCAGCAACAGAAGCTGCGTTGGTTGGGACATGTGTTACGTATGACTAACCATCGTCTGCCGAAGAGAGTGCTGTTTTCTATTCCCAACTCAGAGTGGCAAAAACAGGGGTGGCCAACCCTTGACCTTCCAGAGGAGTATGAAGGAGATCACGAAACGCTTGGGTGCTGTCGGTGCTACTCGCCTTCCAGGATGGGAACCACGTGATCCTCACTGTGCCTGGTTTGAAATACCGCATGATATGACTGCCAACCGATGTCAGTAGCGCTCTATCCAGATTGCCTGAGCGAATGTCTGGAGGTGTAAGCTAGAACTAAGTCCCTTTCCGTCCACCTTTATTCTTTTCTTTACAATAAGGCCTTCAAATAAATCATGGTTGTACGGCAGTGAAACATCTGTGTTGAACACTGATGTCATGCTGTCGATGAGGATTTCGAGCAAAAGTTCGCGGCCGAGACTGGAAGCTTAAATGTGAATTAAAACTCTTTGAACGAGGTGGTCCAGGCATCTTTGCATGAAGCCATGGAATTTGGTTGATTCTGAAGGGCATACTGATTAGGTGACTGCCCTCGCGGCTGCACTCCCAGCTAAATTTAGGCATCCGCGTTTTTGTTTGTGTGACATGCCCCATTAATTACTTTGACGTTTACTACCAGTCTGTTGTTTAGGGGATGTGAGGTAACAAGAATCCAGGCATTTGGTGCAAGGAAGAACGGGTTCTGAGCTTTCCCATAAAGTGGAAAAACCATAAGGCGGTCAACAGGGACAATCCAATACGACCGTTCCAGGGAGGGGGATACCGTACAGGGCGTTGTAATTCATAAAACAATAGTGAGTTACAGGTAACGCAACACTCATGCCGGATTTTTAATTGTCAAGCTAATAAACACATACACAGCTAGTCCGGTGCCCCATTAATAAAAGATACTGTGGACACGGACGAAAATGAACAAAGTGAAAAGACGGAGGAACACAAAACAAGAACATTAACGTTCAGCTAGTTAGCCAGTATGTATTGAAATTTATTCACAACTTTCTGTGAACAACTAGACTAGGCAGTCAGTCGATCAACAAACGTACCGTATATGTGAACAACACCTCGTTCGACTCTCGGGGACAACCAAACCTCAGTTCCGCTCGATGCATTCAACCAAAGCTGAATGGAATCCGGTGAACGTCGAGTTCCTTTTTTAATCTCTTGCTTGTCACTGGAGAACTGACGAGGTCGGTTACCGTCCATCTTTGGTATCATATCACGAGGGAGCCAAATGGTGACCCGAACAGTCGGGGAGATATTCGATTTGCTTGTTGACGACAAAATATCAGCACCGGTCGGAGAGAATGGCTTGATTATATTCCAACGTATTGGACGATCGTGGCCTACAATTTGGTCGCCCAACTCTGGGGATCCAAGTGCCACAACCACCAACAGCCAAAGAAAGGTGAGCATTGTGAGAGTGGTGAATCGCAGACTAGAATGGAAAGGTCAAAATCGCAATAAAGTGGGGTTAATAATTATTCGAGCAACGAGAATGCTGTTTACGATAAATGTGTGATAGCGACGGATATTCAACCAAGTTGGTGGTTCCCAAACCTCACAATTCAACCTGCGACAGCAATTTGCATGTTCCCGCATTCCAGGATGACTCGTCTATCCTCAGTAGATTACCAAGCAGGATTTTGTCTGGGTTAGGGGCACCACACAATCACGGTTCTATGAGTTCATTAGAACATAAAAACCCTTTGCATAGTTGAATGACGATAAAAGAGATAGATAGTAGTTAAATGAAAAAAGAATCTTCGGGATACGTCCACGTCAGCCCTCAGATACAAGGCAATATCGACCAATGGACTGGGGTTTAGCTCAGTTCGGATGGGTGAATGTGATAAGTTAGAACAAAAAACAGTCGCATAAGAGATCGGTGCAACTCTAAGTGATATGGACGGGGTACCGAAACTAAGACGCTCACGAGAGGAAATTTGCCCCGCATTGCAAAGCCAAGATGCCAACTGATGCCACTGCTCCTTGTAATACTGAAGTCCGTCATAAACAGAGTGGACTTTACCATGGTGTGATGGATTATGCCTCTAGAAACTGTGGCGTACACTCACAGTCTCTAATACCAGATTGATGACGAACACAGTCTTCTGGTCCTCTATGTTGGGGGTTGAAAAACTCGTGGAGACTTGTTCCATAAAAATTACAATGGACTTGCATTGCCCGCCAAACACTGATGCCTTTCGATCAAGCTTTTGAGTCAAAGGCTTTGGTTGAGGACCGCAATCGTCCTCCTTTCTACGCGTGGGAGCCCTGGCAGTATCCCAGCCCATGTACAACCATAAACTACACACTTACCAATAATCTCATGTCACATGGGCCGTCGCGTGGGGCCATCAGAAGGCACGCCTCACCTGCTACGTAGGGCAAGGTGCGTAGGCGAAACTAGGCTACTTCTGACACTTCACTTGTTTCTTTTTCACCTAAATTTGCTTCCTTCTCCTCAAATCTCACTTCTTGTAGACTCATCAGTTAGGACAGACGACTCTGTTCGTCCTGCATCGGTTTGGGAAGCACATCCTCAGGCAACTCGATAAGCCAGGTCCCTTATCTCATGTTCTCCTTTCTTTTAATTCGCAGTTCGTCTAACGTCTGTGAAGGAGTCTCACAAGCAGAAAACTGATCGCAGCCTGTTTGTCAAGTCTTCTTGCGCAGCTTTGACACTTGCACCTCTGACACCATCAAAGATGCTTTGGTTAAGTCATGCGCATGCCGAACCATCGTTTGCCGGGGAGAGTGCTGTTTTCCGTGCACAACTCAGAGTGGCGGAAGCAGACAGGTGGTCAACCCTTGATCTGGCAGACGGGACAGAAAGAAATCACGAAGTCCGGATTCTGTAGGTGCGATTCGCGTTCCAAGCTGGGGACCACGTGATCCTCACTGAGCCTGGTTGTAGACGCTGCAAAATACGGCTGCTGATCGATGCGCGTTGTGAGTTTCTATCCAGATTGCCTGAATAATTGTCTGGAGGTGTAGGCACTTCGGAATGATACGATAGGCCAAAACCAATTCTCTTTCCCATCCACTTCTATTCTTTTTTTCCAAAATAAGGGTTTCTAATCAACCATGGTTGTGCGACAGCGAAGCATCAGTGCTGAACACTGATCTTATCTTGTCAAGGATGATGAACTCCAAATGACAAGACTTACTGTTTGCTGACTTTCGGTCCAGATCGGTCTGCACTCTTCAAAGCCGACCGCGGATTCGTTCCACCCGAGGGAAGGGTTGCTGAAGAACCAGGAGCAAGCTGAGATGACTGTGTACCACCTTCCACCGAACTAGGGCCATTCTTGGGTGGTCGGCCCAGGCTTGCTGATTTGTAATCAACCGACAATGGTACTTGGGACTGTGCGACAGAGAGAAGTAAATTCAATGATGAATCAACACTTGCCTTACTGGTAGGGCGCGATTATTCGGCTGATAGTCACTGAGTGTAAAGAATAGACCGACAAGCTACTCTGATGTTGAGCGTACGCTTAGCACAGGCTCAACTCTTAGACCTACACTCAAACTTACCTCGGTGGAGGGAACAGTCAACAGATCCAAGGATTGCTCCGTGGTTCTGGGTTGAGAATCCGCACAAATCCCGTTCGTACCTGTCACATTTTGTCGCGGCATCAAACTGACTCCACGTTTAGGTGGATTTGGACCGAACTAAAGCGAATGACGAGAAGGAAATGGTATTAGGTTGAGCCGATTTTTTTTCGAACCGTGCTTACTCAGAGAAGACAACTTACGCGGTTGCGACCCAGGGTTGTCACATTGTCAGCGGTTATTGTGGAGAACTGACAGGTGTCGGTAGATGTGGTGGTCGTGAACAGTGCAGGAACATCGGGTATGCCAGAACCACTGCCAATGGAGTAGTCGTCACTTGTTGTTGTTTTGGTGGTGGCGGTAGTAGAAGGGATACTCTTATACGATCCAACCTCCAAGGCTAGTGCAACATTTGCAGGACTGACTCGACCTTGAATAGAATAACGGGGCAAGAAATGAATGGAAGCAATCATCTCATGAGAGTTATGGAAAATCTGTTTACAGGCGAGTCCAAGGATTCGAGTGAAATTGGAGTGAATCAGATAGACCTACACCATCACACCACCAAAACATGAACCTAGAAACTCACGCCACAAGTAGCCCGATGAAGCGTGATCTGTGCCGCGACCTGGTCTGGTTGCACTTTTTGCGCATGGTACTGTTGGATAAGCATCGACGCTTGTGAGCGTCCTCGTTGTGAGGTGGAGTGCTAGAAACGCTGAACTGTTCAAAGCATTTGAGAGCGTGGCACAATTGTGACTGAGTGGGCGACCTACAACCAAGAAGTACCCTGTAATCGATAACGTTTAAAGCCGGGGATTTGGCGCTTTTGCTCAACGACTCGTAATTCCTTAGAGTGATATAGGACTTATGGGGTGGACAAAACTCGCCGGCAGTCCACTATCGGTCTGCAGCCCACCAGCTAAGCGAAGTAGCACAACAAGAAATAAGGGGCTAAATGCTGTCAGACACGAAACGGTTTTTTTAGAACTGAATATACTTAAGCGTCGCCTTGAACTTTTCTAAACGTTTTCTAAATATAAGACAATAATGAACAAGCGCTGCAAATCGGCCCCGTATGAAATTTCCATCAGATGAAGGGACATTTGACCTGACACCACTCACAGGCTTTATCAGAAGTATACACCGCATACAACCCAGCACGAGTACCAGCTATTGTTTTCGGTAATGAACTTCACGGGGGGGAGATGGCTCAGTGGTCAGTAAGTGCAGTTCGAACACGACCTCTGCCTCTCGACTTCCCTGTCTAGGCTTGAGGGACCTGACAGTACCCCAGCCCTCGTGCTTCCTTCTGGTGGCATGACAGTTAAGCACCGGTTACAGCTGGACGGTTTTTTTACGAATGAACTTCACAAAATGTGATCGACAACAGCCACGAGGAACGCAGTATTGCACTGCTGAGCCATATAATACTTTGGGAAAGCAGGACGAAAACAGCCGCTCTGAAATGAAGAACACTGCCCGCACCAACTGAATCGCGGAGCTTAACGAACAACAATCATCACACGAAGAGTAAGTCGGGGATAGCGAAGACAGCAAGTCACCACAAACAAAACGACGGGAAGTGTGAATTCGGATGCTATTTTCTTCGGTTGTGTAACATCGATCGGTCGACCGCGCCTAGCCAATTACATTTAATAAGCACTCCCCAGTTACGACTTCTCAGTTAGTGAGAAGACTACTGGATTGATGCATCATTCTTGCTTATCAAGCACTTCGACACTACGACAGTCTTCCCGGCCCCTTCACGCAATGTATACATCACCCCACTCGGGTCGAGCTCGTCGTGACAGTACGCAGCAAATTTTGAAATGAACTGTTATCCCCAGATGTGATACACTGCGATCCCGCTTCTGTGGGACGTTGATGCGAAAGAAAGCACATCCTAAAATAGACTAGAAGCAGACGCGAGTGCCAGTGCCTTACATTTTTTATGGAGTTGTCAATAGGATAAAAAAGGTAATGGCAAGTCATCGACCACCAGTAAAACGGAGAAAAAACAAACAGGGCATATTGTCAATTTCGTCGCACCTAGGTTTTGCAAGAACTGGTGTAACCACTGAGTTGAGGGAAACGTTGAAATGAAGGGTGCTAGGTTTTGCAAGAACTGGTGTAACCACTGAGTTGAGGGAAACGTTGAAAATTGAGGGTGAGTATGAACGAAAAAATAGTTAAAAACGCGCCTTGATTAACCAATATCTTCTTCTGTGTTCCCGAACGTTTTTGGTGAGCAGAGGGCAGACCCTGTCCCAAGGTGGAACCGCCAGGTTGCGGTTCACCGCTCGTTGTACTCATGGTCTCCGTCGCAGTCGGTACACTCGCAATGGTATCGCTCATGGGAGCATGCTCGTCCGCATTTTGCTGATGGCAAAACAAATAGCTATGCTGAGGACACGAAGCCATTTCGGCTATCAGTGCAGAAGATACGTTGAACGGGTTTGCGCCGCTTGAGTTCGCGAGTCCCGTGAACAGGGTGGACAATGGCAACATTGAGGAGTTTGGAGGCGAAAACTTGGGTATTGAGGAGGAAGAAGAAGGGGATGGGGTAAAAATAAAGTTTAATTAGATACATAAAGATCCAGGTATGAGTTTAGATTCGAAAAAATACTGTAAGTCGATGAGTAGTTAGACAAGTTGGCCTGGATATAAGGCAAAATTAGCACTGATGGTTCCCGAAAAAGGCACACTATCCGCAGCTATTCTAGAATGCGATTACAGATATCCATGGCAGCGGATATCTTCGGTGGATTACGTCAGTTCAATGGGGAAACTATTGTGAACTACGATAAGAGTAGAATGATGAACTTAGTAGAATCGAGAGCGGTGGCTGGCCTCATTATCAGTCAGATCGAACCAAAAGAAACGGAGGTAAAAAAGAGCGGATTTGACATAGCGGTGACCAGATAATCAGCAAACATCAAATTTGCCGGACTTGGATTCCGAATGGCTATGAGACGCTTACCTAAGAATTCGATTAAGTTAAGCGGGCTTGGGATTTGTTGTTAACGTGCATTGTTAGCTGAGATGGGGGCGAGACGGCTAAGTGGTCAGAGGGTGAATTTACTGACCGGAAGGTCCGTGGTTCGAATCCGACCTCTGCACCTCGACTTCTT
The DNA here is from genome assembly GCF_000715545.1 of Opisthorchis viverrini. NCBI lineage: Eukaryota > Metazoa > Platyhelminthes > Trematoda > Opisthorchiida > Opisthorchiidae > Opisthorchis > Opisthorchis viverrini. The sequence continues at coordinate 26,286 of NW_008752287.1, read as the reverse complement.
CTGTCCAGGCATGAGCAATCTGGCAGTATCCCAGACCTCGCACTTCCTTCGGGCAGCTAGGCATCGAAAGGCTGTTACAGCTGAACGATGTGATGTATGTAGCTGGGATGAATTGGTTGGTAGTAGACCAGGTGGCTGTTGATCGGTTCGCCGAGCTTGGCAAAGNCAGGTTGCGGTTCACCGCTCGTTGTACTCATGGTCTCCGTCGCAGTCGGTACACTCGCAATGGTATCGCTCATGGGAGCATGCTCGTCCGCATTTTGCTGATGGCAAAACAAATAGCTATGCTGAGGACACGAAGCCATTTCGGCTATCAGTGCAGAAGATACGTTGAACGGGTTTGCGCCGCTTGAGTTCGCGAGTCCCGTGAACAGGGTGGACAATGGCAACATTGAGGAGTTTGGAGGCGAAAACTTGGGTATTGAGGAGGAAGAAGAAGGGGATGGGGTAAAAATAAAGTTTAATTAGATACATAAAGATCCAGGTATGAGTTTAGATTCGAAAAAATACTGTAAGTCGATGAGTAGTTAGACAAGTTGGCCTGGATATAAGGCAAAATTAGCACTGATGGTTCCCGAAAAAGGCACACTATCCGCAGCTATTCTAGAATGCGATTACAGATATCCATGGCAGCGGATATCTTCGGTGGATTACGTCAGTTCAATGGGGAAACTATTGTGAACTACGATAAGAGTAGAATGATGAACTTAGTAGAATCGAGAGCGGTGGCTGGCCTCATTATCAGTCAGATCGAACCAAAAGAAACGGAGGTAAAAAAGAGCGGATTTGACATAGCGGTGACCAGATAATCAGCAAACATCAAATTTGCCGGACTTGGATTCCGAATGGCTATGAGACGCTTACCTAAGAATTCGATTAAGTTAAGCGGGCTTGGGATTTGTTGTTAACGTGCATTGTTAGCTGAGATGGGGGCGAGACGGCTAAGTGGTCAGAGGGTGAATTTACTGACCGGAAGGTCCGTGGTTCGAATCCGACCTCTGCACCTCGACTTCTTCTGTCCAGGCATGAGCAATCTGGCAGTATCCCAGACCTCGCACTTCCTTCGGGCAGCTAGGCATCGAAAGGCTGTTACAGCTGAACGATGTGATGTATGTAGCTGGGATGAATTGGTTGGTAGTAGACCAGGTGGCTGTTGATCGGTTCGCCGAGCTTGGCAAAGGACTTAAAGACATTTCGTCATCCTCACCCAATAGCCAACTGAATGGTGACGAGCCGTCTGCAAGTGAACTGACAAGCTCGGCGAAAAGATTACCATCCATCTGATCACTTACTTTGGAAGCTGAATCTTACATGCGATTCCCAAGAGTGCAGTGCTTCAAATTCGGGTATACAAAATGTGACAGAACACTTTCCATACCACGTCAAACATTCAAGGACGAGACCGTTCGCATTCTTGCTGAACAAAGTGACAGCAGAAATGATAGATCGACTAAGGAGAAAAGTACTAAACGACTGCTGGAGCGATATACGCCCTGTTTGTCAGTTTGTGGATTCAAGGTCAGACACGCAGAAGCAAAGTTGTCTTCATCAAAACTGGAAAAAGTTCAGTAGGGCGAAAGTAACGGGTGAGGAAAGAGATCAATTGAAAGCGGTCTAACCATCGTCATCATCGACAGCGTGAAATCAGTGTTCAACACCGATGCTTCACTGCCGTACAACCATGATTTATTTGAAAGCCTTATTGTAAAGAAAGGAGTAAAAGTGGACGGGGGAAGGACTTAGTGCTAGCGGTCTACCAGAGGAACGGTCTCCCCGGCGGCAGACGACTGTGGTATCATTCAACGACCACATGAAGAGTTCACCGAGACATAAAGAATACTGTGTCAATCATACGCGTAAGACTGGAAAGCGAATATACTTTAGGGAAGCAAACGAAGTAATTGTGCTCCACCGCGATTCCGCGCTGGAGGAAATAGGAGGATTATACCAGTCCCGCGCGCTCCAGAGAGGGCCCTCTGTGCACATTCCGATTTGCTTCCGAGCGCCAAAATAATCGTCGTAACAAGGTTTACGTAGGTGAACCTGCGAAAGGATCATTACAGTACACAAAGCCCAAACACCCCAGTTAATCTGAGCATTTGTCACGGGTCGTCATGCCCGTTGGTTTTGCAGCATTGTCTGCCTAGGGCGGAGCGATCCTAGTTCCGTCATGTTCTACATGTATGACCATACATGCTGCAGCGTTGTCTGCCTACGGTGGAGCGTTCCTAGTTCTACCAACTTCTGGCTATACCTGGCACATGTACCCAGTATGTGTGCCTACGTACAGTCGCGTTTCGGCAGGGTGCCTACCCGTCTGATGCTCTCGGTATGCTCGCTTCCGTTGGTGGCCAGTCCATATTGGAGGTGACGGGATATGCTGTCAGCATGGATAGTGCTAGGATTAATGAGTGGGTTTGATGTGTGTTTCGACCTAGGGATGGCACTCATCTACACCCCAAAGGTGAAGTAAAACCATGGACGGTGAACGGGGAACCGCCTACGGCCTCGGAGGTTTACGACTGCGTATGTTCTCTCAAGCGCCACCGAGCTCCCGGTCCGGATGACCTTCCACCTGCACTGTTCAAAGACGGGGGTGAAGTCCTCAGTCAGTGCTTGTCCGACCTGTTTGTTTGCACTTGGGAAAAGGAGTCTGTCCCAGACAGCTGGGGGGAATCGGTGATAGTGCCCATTTTCAAAAAAGGGGCGCGTAGTGAGTGTGGTAACCACAGGGGGATCAGCTTGACCCCGGTTATAACGAGACTGTTGGCGTCAATTGTGCTTCGTCGCCTTACGGTGGCTCGTGAGATACTGACCCGAGAGCAGCAAGCGGGATTCCGGCCTGGTCGGGGTTGCGTTGACCAAATCTTCACACTGCGTCAGGTGCTAGAACAACGCCATACGTATATGGGACCCACGATTCTAGTATTCCTAGATTTCCGAGGCGCATTCGACTCGGTTGATCGGTCTGTTCTTCTTGAGACGCTTGCCC
>NW_008752287.1:4195-22455 GCF_000715545.1 Opisthorchis viverrini | reverse complement strand
CGGTTCTACTCGCCTTCCAGGATGGGGACCGCGTGATCTTCACTGCGCCTGGTTGGAGACACTACAGGATATGGCTGCCAACCGATGTCAGTGGCGTTCTTGTTGTCAGTTTCTGTCCAGATTGCCTGAGTGAATGTCTGGAGGTGTAGGCACCTCGGAATGATTGTGTTAAGCTAGCACTGAATCCCTCCCTCATCCACCTTTATTCTTTTCTTTACGGCTTTGCTTTCAAATAAGTCACGGTTGTGCGGCAGTGAAGCATCGGTGTTGAACACTGATGTCATGCTGTCGATGATGATGTGCTAAAAGTTCGCAATGATGATGTGCTTCGGCAAAAGTTCGCTTGAATCCCAGTTTGCTTTAAGCAAAGCAGGTTTATAAAACAACAATGTCCAGTTCAGCTCGTTCCAGCTTATCACCTTTAATCCGTGACACAACGTACGTTAATTCGAGCAACCAGTTTCGTTCGCTAGTGACAGAATGGAATGCAAGATGGGGTGACCACACATTGAAGGCAATCTCATAAAGATTTTGCTGATGTCGTATCACTCAGCCTTACAGCTACACATTGAGTGCAATATCATTGTCGAACGTGTGTCGCTGACTGTGCGATTGAGCCACGTGTCAGTGAGACCAACTACTGGTGAAAGGAGGGCCTTCGGTGCGGAGTGGTTCACTAGAAAGACACCAAATGAACGGTTACAGACTGTTGGACAAGAGAGCAGAAGTCTCACGTGCATCTTGTTTACAAAACTGAACATCCATCTCCTTGAACGCGTCTTCCTGAAATTTCTTGGATGTTCATTGACTGCTACTCAAACGCAAACAAATACTACAAAGCGATCCACAAATTGTGGTTCACTAGAAAGACACCAAATGAACGGTTACAGACTGTTGGACAAGAGAGCAGAAGTCTCACGTGCATCTTGTTTACAAAACTGAACATCCATCTTCTCCTTGAACGCGTCCTCCTGAAATTTCTGTTCAGTTCATTGACTGCTACTCAAACGCAAACAAATACTACAAAGCGGCTCCACAAATTCAGTTACAGATTCCACTTTTCAAGAGAAACGAAGCGGAGCTACGTGAGAACATACTACTCGCGTACTCCCACCAGTAGTATCCACCGGTACACTGGTATGTCTCGTCCCGGAAGGATGAGGGTGGTCAACATGGCCCAGTTCACTAGCCAGTCATTTCAAAGTTCCTTGCCAAATCATAGAGTGACTACCTGTAAGTCATTCCCAGCTTCAATTTAAGGTGGTGGGAGTGGTGAAAATGCGTTATCTAGGAAAAAAGTCCTCTGAAAGGCGAAGCACAAGTCATGGCGCTAGTTCGTCTACCGCAAGTGAGCAGCCGTTCCAAAAAATACATCTGGTATGCTTAAGCATTACTGATCCAAAGTGCCGCTCCCAACCCAAACAATGCCTCTAAATAACAAAGTGCGCTCACCGGGACACCAGCAGCAAGCAGCGGGCCGATTGAAGACTGACTGTGTGGCGCGGGAACAGCTACCAAGGTGGCGACCTCCGGTGTGGTGGAATGTGCAGCTGGTGGAGACTGGGGGCAAATTGAGGATGAGAACAATAGTGCATTAGGGAGCAGAGTATTTCCGACCATTGCGGCCACACTTCCATCAGAATCAGAAAGGATGCCACTTGTCTCATCTGAACCTTGAGGTTGTGGATGCTGGCGAGCTAACAAATGTTGCGGCGTGGGGGCGTTTGTTATCGAGAAACTACTGGAGGCTGCATCGGTGGATGCTCGTGCAATCAACTCAACTAAATTGGCAGTTGTCTCGGATCCAGCGCATACAGGGGTGTCATTTGGAACTGCAAACAAGGGAAAATCATAGGATGTGTTGAGATAGCATGCAACATCAAATATACAGAGCTAAGCTAAGCCTACCCCTGTACAAAACGAAAAAAATGAATAAACGTACTAATCAGTCATCTATGAGGTCCTGTTGGTCTGTAGCTGCCTACCAAAAGCACGGTAGTCAGATTGCCATCCCAGGTGCTTAGGCCTAAACAGCGATCAAAGAAGTCCAGATGAGAATAGAGCTGAAAATGTTTAAGTAGGGAACCCGCCCTCCAGCTTCAGCACCAGAGGACCGAAACCCGCACACACGCGCCTGCAAACTGGGCAGGTTAAACCGAATATCTATTGAACTGAACAAGCAAGTCCTATTCAACATAAAGTACACCTTGCTATGAGGTCACCCTCTGTGAGCCCTAATAAACGTACCCCTGATAATAGTGTCATCCCCTCAACCCTAATCCACCTTTGATTGTACTTCTGAAGTTTTACCGTCCTGATAGTGCAGGTGTGACCAGTGTTCATTTGCTATATCATGTTCATGCGGTTAGTTGGCTCCAAAGCCACATTCGTGTTGGAGGTCTGATCATTATTTCTAATATTAATCAACCATCTCTAAACTTAATAAAATTGTTCAGCTGTAGCACACTTCCGGTGCCTAGCTGCCATGCCACACGAAGGAAGCATGCCTGAGCCTAGACAGGGGAAGTCGAGAGGCGGAGGTCGGGTTCCAAACACGGACCTTCCGGTCAGTAAATTCGCGCTCTAACCACCCGAGCCATCTCTCCCACCATCTCTAACAGATACCAGCTGATCAACCACCACAGTAGAAACACTAAAAAGCCTGATCAGAAGTGACCTGATTACCGCATACAGTTTTGTTGAACATCATTCCACTACGAAAATTATATGAGGAAATTCAGATTAAGTATTTGGCGATTTCACTGAGGAAAGAAAAGGAAGCGACCAACAAATGGACTAAATATAGTAATCAGTATGAAGAGAGGACACAAAAAGGAAAATGGTCTTTCAGTCTGTCCTGGGCGCCGGCCTCACTTCCTCTGGATCACTGGTGTTGCGGCCTCTCCGGGAATGGGTTCTCTTTGCAGAGGTTAATGTAAAACCAAATTTGTGAGACACTTGAAGCACTGCGGATGTTGCAAATCTGCTGTCACCCTACTGAAGAAGTTGTGTTTGGGTCAGAAATACAGAGGCGGACACCTTGAGCAACGAAATGTCGTTCGAATATTCACCTAAAGTCAGTTCACACACAATGTCCGCACCACCCACAAGGAATTAGGTGTTCCTCACCAAACACTTGCTGTTAAATCACGGGCAAATTTATCCAACATTTGTAAATCTAATCACGATATATCAGCACCTCTTGAACTTGGTACAGTGATGTCTTGTATGCTTGGCTGTGAGACTTGGCCTATTCGAGCAGCGGAACTAAGACGTCTTCAGGTGGCCAACCCTTGACTTGGCAGAGGAGTATGAAGATCACGAAACGCTTTGGTGCTACTCGCCTTCTACGATGGGCACCGCGTGATCCTCACTGCGCCTGGTTGGAGACGCTGTAACATATGACCGATGTCAGTAGCACCCTTGCTGTCAGTTTCTATCCAGATTGGCTGAGTGAATGTCTGGAGGTGTAGGCACCTCGGAATGATTGTGGTAAGCTAGTACTAAGTCCCTTCCCCGTCCACCTTTACTCCTTTTTTTACAATAAGGCTTTCAAATAAATCATGGTTGTAAGGTAGTGAGGCATCGGCGGTGAACACTGATGTCATGCTGTCGATGATGATGATCTCCCAGTCTTATGAATACAGCTGTCTCGAAAGTAGTTCATTATCCAGCAGTCTGACCCACATAATTACTTATCGTAGAAAAACAGCGAATATAGAACTTACAGTATGCGACGCTTTACACCGCTGCTTGAACGAGGGACGAGATTTCATTGGTCCATTAAGCCTAGAGATCACGTTGACCCCTGATCTTATTCCAGTCAATGACAACATCACGATACCAGCAGCAGATTATGGCTTTGACAAGAAATTTTCTAACCTTTAGGCGACTAAATTTAGTGGGAAAGATATCGACACTCTCTAGAGCTGTCGATTGTCACCATGCTGGGAGATGACCGATAGGTAAAGACGGAATTCATGTCTAGTGGAGGAACAAAATGACGCGCTGGCGGACACGTGACTCAGTGTGACGTCCAATGAGTGATAGCTCACTACGACACGAAATGAAGTTAGTCTCACAGGGATTAGGGCGTTCTTCTCCAAATGAGAGAGCCGGAAAAATGACATGCCTGATGGGGTGGAGAACAGAATGCTAATGTGGGTCCTAGTGTCTTGCCATCAGAGTAAACTATGACAAGTTAGTTAGGTCTGCATTGAAAAAAGGCAGTATTTAGAAGATGGACTGCCAAAAGTTGCAGCTCAAACGGAAACAGGAGAATAGAGCAGTTTTTGTGGTCTGCAAAGTCCCTTCAGCGGACCAAAACAGGTCAGGTCCGATGGGTATTGGATACAGGCTTTTACAGGGGCATGTAAATCAGTCAGATTTCAGTCATTCAGTGGGCTGAAAGCCAAAAAAGTATTCCTTGACATTTACATATAACGCATCTATCGAATTCTCCTGTGACTGACTTGTTCACAGGTTTAATTCACTTTACAGTATAGCTTGTGCGACAGGCAAATTCGGTCCTTGCTTGATGCAAGCCACCAGGAAACGGGAAGGACAACTAGGCCCAGCAAATCAAAGACAGTTGGAGGAATCAATACCAATAAAGGACAAAACCTACTTGATGCTGGAGATAATGAGCCCGCACCGACCGGGTTTGGGTCCATATTGCCGCCGGTGCGGATGTAAACAAGCGGCAGCACTGGGGCAGCAGTAACTGGAGTACTGGAAACAGTCCCTGAGCTCGAATTAAGTTCAGTAGGTTCGTTGGCTGCAATCAATGGGGTTGGGAGGATGGTCCTTTGCTTGGAACGTGTTTTCGTCATGGTGGCAACAACAGATTCGTCCAAGAACTCTTTCGCAACATGACGTTTACCCGGCAGAGTGCGTAGGCGTAATGAACTGTGAACTGAGCAGATTAGTCGGATACTCGAAGGTTAGCGTTTATATCCGCAAGAAGAAAACAATATCAGCCCAAATCTAAGCACACTATGGCCTTCTTTTGATAAAGCCTGTGATAAACCCCTGTCTAGGCTTGGGCAACCTGGCAGTATATCAGCCCTCGTGCCTCCTTCAGGTGGTATGGCAGCTGGGCACCGACTGAAAACCCGTGTGGAACCGATTAGGATGTTTTTTTCGTGTTCATAATCCGTCCAAATGAAGATTTGCTACTCTCGGTCGCAATTCAGTCTATCATTGGACGACGTGCCCATATATTGGTCTACGTGATTACTCGCCAGGACTTCATCAGCTTCACACGGCCTTGCTTGTCAGAGGGAATTAACTCCGAAAGGATGGGACGTTTCCTCAGCATCAAACAGTTCTAGCTGTGACCGGACTCTGTGTGATTTGGTCCAGTTATCGAATTAGGAATATGACTACTTTTGGATAGTAAGAGAGGTGTTCCCAACTTTTCACTAATCCGAGGATATGATAACTGCCTGGCCGTGGGCTGTTCCAGGATAGACCGTCTAAACCAATCAACATGCGTCTGCGTAATCGAAAAGCGTCATACACGATGTAACGTGATTACAAGCACGACAGATGATTGGACAGCCTTGGGTGAGGCCGTGAATCGGGGGTGCGAATAAAATGTCCTTTGATCAATCATAGCGAGGTCACGGAGGACCTGATAATCGTCAAGCCATAGGGTTAAAATTTTACCGGAAATCTATGGTGAGGATGGGTCTAAATAAAGACACAAGCGTCCGTCTATCTAAGGATTTCGGGATCCGGTAACTGACCACTTTACTTTATAACATCAACTTTGTTAAATGTATGCTTCACACATTCAGTAACTTTGTAACTGTGAGATGAAGGCTCATGCACTAAGAACGACGAATCAACTGGAAAACATGTCAACAATACAAGCTAAGGATATCGCATGAAAACTGAGCAAACATGTTCCCTACATGAAATCACAGGTTGGTCATTTTGGAACTTTGCCCCTTCAGAGAAGACTGGAGTACAAGAAAAAACAAGGAACAAGCTAACAAGAGCTTGATAGCATTTCATTCCGGGATTAGTGAATTCAGACCATCTTACAACTATACGAAAACACTACGAAGAGTAGTAGGCGTGGGGGGATCATTGAAAAACGGTGCATTTCGTTACAGGGCAACTGACACTCCTTTCAGTGTGACACGTCAACGACACAGGTACCGGCATCACATGCCATTTTTCCGATCAGTACTAATCCAGAGTTTACAAAATCTAGGCTGAATGAGACAATCAAGTGGGGAGAGTAAGCATGAAGCTTAGTTTTTGAATGAGAAGTGCCGAGCTCCCCAACAACAGCGTGTGTTTGGCATTAGGGTATGACTAAGACAACTGCGGTTCACCCATGTAATCAGAGTAGCCCATTCACTCAGTGGACGTGACAACGTGACCGTTGGCCACAAAACCCAACCCGTTATAACGCTTGTACTGAAAGACTCCGTTGCACCTTTGCTCCGCTCATACGCAACGTTCATTTCTACAAACTCTCAAGTTTGATTGGGAGGAACATGTTATCATGAAAACATTCATATCCATCAATCACCAAGTCATTTGGGGACAATTAAACGATACGACCCCGTAGTGTTTGTGCAGAATGGTTCAATGGTCTCCAAGACACACACATAGCGCTGGTCAGTATTAGCTAACGACCATTTTTAGCCTGTAAGGTGGTCAGACAGTCACATCGATCCGGATAGCCAGAATGCTGAAATGACCTCAAACTGGAGGCAGTAAAGAGATAAATCCAACAGTGTGGCCTTCAGATAAACTGAGATAGGTGTGATAAGCTTCTTTCATCTCTTGTTTTCCTTGATGGACATTAGGCCCTGATAACCAGAGTTTCTAGCATTCTGCAAGGTCACAGCAAGGAAGGTTAGGTTACATTATGGCTTCGCTTTAGAGGGAACAACACAAGACCGAATAAAATGGTTCTCGTGGGGGAAGGCATTCTTCGGAAATCGGATTCGATGCTCAGCGCTCCGAATACGTATGAGAGCCCCCTTGCGATCAAGGTTTATTTGGGAAGCACATCCAGAGTTGCTTGTTAATTTTTACGTTGCTTTTCCACTGTATTGACCGCGTTTAGGTTGTCCTGACACCATGCTTTATTTGCCAAGATGAGTGCTTACATTCGACTGATTGATCTACCAAGCAGTGGAGTAATACGGGTTATTACCTAACCGGTAATATCACCTCCGGGATCCCATTTGCGTGTTTCCTGGCCACACATACCATGTGCATGTGAGCTCGGAAACTGGTGTTAAGTCGCCGGTGGTGGTATAACCACCCAAAAACACGCTCCTAAGAGTTGAGACACCGCAGGGATTTCATCGCTGACGTCACAGTTGAGTTTCGTGCTCCGCCCAGCTACAAGCCCTTCATCGATAGTACATTTATGAAGAGAATTTGGAACAGTCCTCAGCGTAACTTTGTCACGATAGTGTTTGGACCATAATATGGTATCTACAAGCTGCACCGAAGATACCAATGAAATCAAGTGTTTGAAAGCGTTCCCTAGTTGGTGTGCTCGAATTCTTCTGCGAGATTCGACAACCACTCCTTTCTTCTATATGACAATTTCATTGGATAGATAATTCCCTCCACGAGTGGCTGTAAGTGAGCTCAGTGCGCCTGGTGGCAGAAAAAGCTGTGGTACAAAACTATGTCAAATTTACCCTACTGTTGGACTTTCCTGGATACCTGAAAATTCCTGTGATAATTCAAAGGGTCTATATCGTTGGAGCACATTGAAGAGCTCACTTTCCCTTTCCACTGCCTTGACCAGTCACAATGCATACCAGTAAGATGGCCATCTACTCTGCGAATCTCTGCTTTGCCTCGGACGAGGTTTCAGTTATAGGGTCTCGGAAGAAAACAAAAACCTCGCCTCATTTTCTCGTAGCTACATAAAGCGGTTGAACGTGCTGTGTTCAAGCTCCTGAAACTCAGAATTTAGTTGATTGCCTAGTGGTACATTTTAGGCACCGTGGTCCATACAACAACCAAGTGGCAAAGGAATGCTGTAGTCAGTTGAAAAAAACTAATGGAAACAACCATGGGAATTACCTGTCTGTTGTGAGCCGACCCGGATAGGTGCAACAGTAGACGTGCTCGAATCCATTTCGGAAATAGGCCCCGCTACATTCGCCAATTGCACATAGGCCACTGGTGGACTGGATGCGCCCTCGGCAAGGAAACCGGCGGCATTAGCTGACAGAATTATCGGAGTACCCAGAATGGTAGCGGCCAAATCATTCGGATTGGACTGGCCATAGGTAACACTGGTGTCTGCACCACCCACCGCACTGGCATCCCCACCGGCTACAACATATCGTGGAATTGGGTAACTCGTTGGACAGACACCGGTTGCACCACGCAGAAGCGTGTCCGGGCTGGAAGCCATGGAAATCGTCGCGTAGGCGCTGGTTGATGTAATGTAGAACTAGAAAAGGGTGAAAATGGAAAACAGCAAGTGTAGTAAGGCAATTACGTGATAACGTAGATAGCATTTGCAGTCTGCATCAGTGTTGAACACTGATGTCACGCTGTCGATGATGATGATGATGATGATGATGATGATGATGATGATGATGATGATGATGATTTGCAGTCTGCAAGCAATGCGGACAGGTGTAATTATGGAAATTAAGCAGGGGGTAGGGAATACAAGTGTCGAAATCCTAGCAAGTTGGGTTGCAACATAAAAACTCCTCGACAGGGGGTCAACGGGTTCAAATATTTCCAGTGAATTATATCAAAGATGAAAGAAAGGGCATTCTGTTTACACAAGCAACTAGGCACTGAAATATTTTAACCTGAGATCCTGATGTGGCAAATGATGATGATAATGATGATGATGATGATGATGATGATGATGATGATGATGATGATGATGATGATGATGATGATGATTTGCAGTCTGCAAGCAATGCGGACAGGTGTAATTATGGAAATTAAGCAGGGGGTAGGGAATACAAGTGTCGAAATCCTAGCAAGTTGGGTTGCAACATAAAAACTCCTCGACAGGGGGTCAACGGGTTCAAATATTTCCAGTGAATTATATCAAAGATGAAAGAAAGGGCATTCTGTTTACACAAGCAACTAGGCACTGAAATATTTTAACCTGAGATCCTGATGTGGCAAACTAGCCCCGATCAATATGTCCAGCATCCCATTGCCTTGAAGTATCGCAGTCGTCCTGCTTCCTTCGGGTGGTATGGAGGCATCCAAAGGATGTTACAGCTGAACGACCGATCGTTATCGCCTGCCTTCACACTTGTCTCAGCCGAATGATGTTATTGTTATGACAATGCATCTGTTAGCCACTGTCGACAAGTCCACCTTATGTTGCAGGCCCTAGTACCGATGCTAAGGTCGTCCACAGGGTACACAAGGTCACTTCAGCTTCACAACTCACTGCCGCTGTTTGGTGTCCAAAAGGCGTCAAACTGTCCATCAATAACAAGGCTTTTGGTGTTTGATTGTGATCAAAAGTGTATAGAACTCGTCTTTCTCCACCATACATACTCCTGCCAGCTGATTACGGTCAAGTCGACGAATCGGATGAACAATGAAAACGCATAAAGATGACAAGCCAAGTCCATGTTTGACGAAAGACCTCGTGGAAATTACAATTACTCGAAAATCCAGAAAGCTAACATATAACGTTGTGTTGGATAGCCCCTCCCTACTCTTCATCGTTATGACTCTAATCAGTAGAATAACTACCTTTATCGGTTATCGTTTTCCCATGATAACCTACACAAGGACAGCAGCAGATAGCTGCTCAAAAGAACCGAACAATGGTGAGAACCGCGAAGACTCGAAAGATGGGTGAATGTGGGTCCAACTAGCTTGCGTAACGCCGTAATCCCCGTTCATATGACATACCGGCAATTAGTGTTGTGCAGAGGTTAGGGTTGTAGCTACAGACGTCACCACCTTACTTTTTTTCTCGCCGAAAGCGCATAACATGGGGGCTGCTGTAATCTCGACCACAAACGGAATAACCTGTATTGCACGTGGGATAAGCCTGCAGTGCCACCAATCAGGGACATGGGTGCAATTCACTAAAAAGCCATCAAGTTGAATCGGTCCTCATAACAGAAATGAATTGTGTTACGATAATCTATCATGGTAGAACGTGAGGACAACTCTTGGAGGATTAACACATATCCAAAAAGGCCAAAAACATATCGCGATAGTACTCACCTGTGCAGTCGGTTGCTCACCATTGTGTGGCTTGGCATCCACATCCATATAGTTTGGCAGAAGTTCAATCAGTTCGGTTTCTTCAGCCGCACCCGGAACTGAGGGCTTTCCAGGCGGATGTGCTTGATCGTGAATCTGTGAGCGGGAACGGCACGTATGTCTATAGACTGCAATCTCAAGGATTCTTAGCAATGGGGACGGAGCGTAAAATAATGCAGGAAAATGTCTCGTACAGGCCTGTGGAGAAGAAATAAACAGACGAGGAGGTACAAACCAAAGTACAATGCAGCGGTCAAAGACGGTTAAAATAAGTATACGAGGAGGGACGGCAAAAAGTGCTGGCCATGATACTTACAAAAGGCACTCAGATGGCAGTTTCATGCTGACAACATATTGGAGAACAAACACTGACTTAACTACATACGAGGGGAATGTCGAAAACTCGGTATATGTCAACCAGACAACTACAAGAAACAAAGAAAGACGGCAAAGACAATGACGCCACTAAAAATTAGCGACAAACCACCTATCACATTCCGATTAATGCTACCTACACCTTGAAAAACAGACCCCTCCGAGGAAGAGAGAACGGAACAGCCAAGACAACAGTCGCATATGCAGCATTCACCGACCACATCCGTCGCACACGACTAACTAACACAAACGATATGTGATGCAAGGTTTTATGGGAGAATTCAACAGTACTCTTAGGCCAACTCGTGACCGTTCGGTTGTTTCGGTGCATATCTGTCATGCGCCTAGTGACCAATAAGCAGTCATACATGAGGTTCGTTGACCACAGTTTTACAAGGGACATGAAAGTGGTGGGAGATAACGGAAATACCATGCAGTGACCAAACGTGCGTCGTGCGGGAGAAAAAAAATTACCTCCGGAGGAAAGTTATATAAAGTGACCAAACGTGCGTCGTGCGGGAGAAAAAAAATTACCTCCGGAGGAACAGTTATATAATATACTGGAAAAGAGGACACGTAGTGAAAATAATCAGTTGCGTTCTTAACAGTTACAGTTGACTAAACGCTAAGTTTGGTCTATTCGAACCGGGACTATTCCATCCCGAACAACTGGGAAATTATAAGAACTGACATCAAATCATCTTAACAAAAACAAAGTAATCGCACCACAACTTACCTGTGTCAGCATCTGCCGCGTCTTGTTCGTCATCGAGTTGCTGGCTTTTCAGCCACCAACAAGAGAATATTATTGAAACTACAAAAACGACCAAGACCAACGACGAAATTGTGACAAGTAAGAGCTGCACATATATTCTTTCCTCATCACCCGCAGATTTCGTCGGGTATTGCTGGCTCTGTGTAAACTGCGGAAACTGATAAGAGAATAAATGCACGTATATTGCTAAAGGAGACACGTACCAGCTCAACATACAGTGAGTCCTCTGTGTGGCGCACCGCGTACCGCACTTGTTCAGTATATGAAACTTCTGAGGTGACATTAATCAATATTTGGAACTTGTTCACCGGCGACTCAGCTACTTCGATCACACCCTGAGTACAAACGGGGCAAGGTAGAAGCAAATGTAAGATGAGAAACATCGATCTGAGAGAAGGCATGAAAGTATCCCTAAAAAATCCAAATCAGGCTGTTTGGCGTAGTCCGTTACCCAAAAGTACTGGATAGGGAAAGCACTCTGAGTGAAACAAACCGTTGCAATTCGCACAGTTGAATTGCCCTTCTCCGTTGAGACATTGCTAAACCATCACTGTTCAAATGAACAGAACATTCTAATGATCACAAGATAAGCAGAGTCAGAACCATGGAAACGCTTGGATGCTTAGTCAATGATCACATATATGAACATGCAAGGACTGAGGCACCAATTAGGACGACGTGAAGATGTATAGGTATGACGTTTTCCGTTCAATGGATATTGTAGTGGACAGTACTATTACCAGGCAAGAGAACTATTAATCAGCTAAATGGTCTGAAACAGAGACATTAGACCCGCTTCATGACCCCAGGTGCAATGTCTCCTCTGTCCTCTATAAATACGTCTGAACTGGCGTTTTTTCCGCTGCCAGACCTGATTTATCACCGTTTTTCTCTGACTCACGTGTAAGTGCTTGTATTTACTTATCTGATATATTTTAATTCATTCATTTCATACACCATGGGGAATGGAAGGAAAGGTGGTGACCTCATTGTGCAGTATTTCGCCTCTGGCCAAACTGCATTTCAACTTCTGCTGCAAATTTGCCTGCGTCGATGCTGCGAATGACGGTGATGACAATGGACTAGCTGCATCCAACATGCTCGTTTGGGGTTTTCACAGAAAAATTATCGTTCAACCGTAACACCCTTTCGGTGCCTAGCTGCCATGCAACCCGAATGAAGCACGAGGGCTGAGATACTGCCAGACTGCCCAAGCCTAGACAGGGGAAGTTGAAAGACAGATGTCGGGTTCGAACCACGGATCCTCTAGCCAGTAAACTCACACTGCAACCACTTAAACGATCTCGCCCCCACAGGGTCAGCGAAGAAGCCACTACGCACCAGCTACTTTCAGTTTATGCTTGAGCTGGGTAAGACTGTCGTATGTGGAAAGTGGAAAAAATGGAAAGTCGATCACCGTTCACAGGTATCTCTGGGTAAAATTCAACTTGAATCACCGGCTGAGCCCACAGGTCTTTGGGAAAATTCGGTGTGAAAATCTCCAGACCTCTCCGTGGGAAAGGCCGTAGATGTATACGCCAAGACACAATAGCCTAACAGCTACGCAGCTAAAAGGTGCTACAGCTTAATCATTTTTATAATACACGCACCGTATATAGACTAGAGCAGGCAATTTCGACCGATGGGATAATAAGATTGTGGATTATCGAGCTCAATCCCCCAACAGAACGTCACCAGCTCTCTCGAGGATAGTACTGGTCGAATGGCCCACCTTATCCGGTTGGTGTAATTGTACAGCATCCTCCGGTTCTAAGTGGGATGGCGACCAGGTGAAGTTCGTCATGTAAAAGGTCCCTTGGGGATACGAATTCACCTTAACTGGTCTAATGGGGGTCTATTACAGAGCACCTAGGCGAAACCTTACTAAATCACAATATTTTAGATTTGGCCTCTGACTGGCTTTTGTGTGGAGTGTGGATTTTCCATGCGACCAGTTGCTTAGGACCACCACGCGATGAGTAAAGGCCCCCATGTGTCGCCAGCTGGAACGGATGCAAAAGTTCATATCACTTGCGCCGAGAAAGCCCTTGAAAACATCGTTTGTCCCATTGTAACAGCGTACATGAGGGTTTTCGCCTCCTGTCAATATGCCACATGTTTATTGTAACGCAAACATCAATAGGGACCAGGGTGTTTACACAAAATTGCATCAACCATAAATCTTCGGCTTGTATGCATGACCTTCAGGATGGAAGGAACTGTGACAGTTGCAAACACTTATCATTCTCCACATTTCCTACATTTGTTCATCGATACACATCCACACCCAACTAAGATGTATGGTATGTCTTAATGGACCTACCCGCGCGTACGTGCCTTCTTCCTGATCGCTGTGGCTTCGGATGCTACGAAGCGGGAAGGCAGCAAGCTGGTATTTCTAATCGACCAGTTGAACATGAACACAGTCAATCTGTTTCTCGGTATCAAAATCAGGCCGCCAATGAACTCTTCTGTTTGGAACAATATTTTCATATGTTTGAACTCTGTACAAAAATGGCCTTCACGTGAATTGTCGGACTATCATTAACTTGCGATACCCTACTTATTTCAATTATGAACCGATACTGGTTGGTGATACAACATGACAATTGGGCGGTTAGGCGAAAGCGCCCGCTGCAATTCAATGTGTGCCAGAGTGTGCACGTCGACTACAGAAAAGTTAAACTATTGTCACCAATCCAGTGTCAGGAGGCGCCTGGATTGGTGTATGACGAAGGTTCCTAGTCTCCACAACGTGCGTTTCCAATACTAACTTACTAGGTGGGCTATGATATTGCTTTACACTGAATACCTCTGAAATAGTTAATCTCGCATGCAACATACCGAGAAATGTACGACACATAATGGCTTATTCCTATGAGAACGACAGGTTCCAGGAATTTTTAACCATTGATAGAGTGAGTGAAGCAATCGGGCGGATAAATAATAGAGATTAAGGGAGGAAAACGAAGTTCCACTAACTTGATACGGATCCTGAATAACGAGATCCCATGAAGACGTAGTTGGAATTGAGGAAAGTAACTCCATTTGTTCAACCAGCAGAAGCTCATTATAAGCTTCCACTTGCGTGCTAAAGTTGATTAGAACATATCAATATAAAGGAATAAAAACCTGAGAAGCAAGAGCGGTAACAGGAGACAAGTCATTATCATTTCACAAAGTGCGCGGCGTCTTCAGTTCAATGTTACACAGGACCTGAACTGCAGAGATTAGGCAACACAGCAGTAATGAAAGGCAAGTCCAAACTATCCTCAAGCGGGTAAAATTCTCCCTCGAATATGACAAGGCAAGCCGTTGCAAAAACATGTAACCAACTCACAGTCACCTTGTACAAATTAATTTTTTCCACCCTCGATACTGAGGGCATTCAGTATTCGCACAATGGAGCTGAGTTTTCGAGAGGTACGATGTATCACTGATGGATTGGAAAGACAGACATTTGTGGTCAGAACACCAGTCCAAACTTTTAAACCACACCTAGACATCCAGGGGTATCAGTGATATCAGGAAGGCATTCTTCTGGAATTTTCCACCAGAGGTATGATTGCCTCATTGGAAAATGAAATTTGGTGAGCTGCGAAAATGTGAACGTAGACTAGGATGGTTTGTAATTTGAGTACATTCACGACAAAATGTAATATTTTAGCGCATCTGTTGCTCGCAAAGTTGCCAGATAAGTGACAAACCGGGACGAGCACACCATCAGCTGCAACAGACAATACTCCTCTCTGGATTGATTGAATTGAAGACTGGACTCGGAACCATCGGTATTGGGCAACTCGCTCGTGCTACTAGAGGGTGGTGGATACACGAACGCTACATGGTGCAATGTACCAGGGTGTACCCAACCACCGCACGAGGTTTTCGTCCCTCTTGCACGCTACCAAATCTGCAAGGTGTAAAAATTCCAAGTAGCCAATTTCGGCATGTGCATTAATAACTACTCCAGCTACCATATCTGAGTTTCTGCCGGAGGAAGGCGGGGCCAGTAAGAGAGCTCAGTCTATTCGGACAGGCAAACAGCAAACGGACGCTTGTAAAGATAGTTTGCGGTGGAGGCAAGTAAAAATAGCAGCTACAAATGGAACAGTGGGAATGAAATGGTGATACCCAGGGCGAGTGCATTACGGCCAAACGGCGACTGAGCACTCGTGTGAGTTACCATGTCAAGCAGACGCGTACCGTGATGCTGTACTTGAGAGTTTGGTGTGTTTTGGTGCACATCATAAATGGACCATATATACGCACTGGCGTATAATGCGCCTGGTGAATTCTGTTTGGTTTGTGTTAGAGTTAGCCCGAACAGAACACCAGCCATTAGATAGACCCGACAGAGTAATCCAGGATATGAACTTGGCTGGTGCGAGATATAAGGATTCTGGCAGAAAAAACCAGGCCATTAACAACGCATTCAGACCAAGCAGACATTTAACATACTACATTGGCTTGAAACAAGTCAAGAGGATAGCAGGATATAATGACGATATCTTATGCTTACCCACTAACTGTATCGTCGCTAAAGACAAATGTGCGTTAGACCCGATTAATAGAAAAGAATGGGGGGTAATTGAGCATTGCAACGCATATAAACACACAGTGAGACTCCAGACTCTCCACCATGACCATGCGAGGCTAGCATGGGAAGTCTTCATCATGGACCACTTATCAATTAAAGCTGATAGTAGTGTCTCGGGGACTGGTGACCATCTCCCTTACGTACATCTTCCCTCTTAGATCGTCCTAGTATCGCCCAACGCATTAATAACCTCCACGAAATCTAGTCCACCATCTCAGAATTTACACCCCCGCCAATCTTTGCGTGTTTAGTTACCCTCACCATACCGCCTCTTAGCCTACATACAGTGAACTCTCTTGTCTCAGGCAGTATAGTTATATTGTCAGTCCTAGCTTGACTTTGACGACTACACTACTGAGTGCAAGTCCATCCTTTTTCCGTCTTGCTTAACCACCTGGTGTCACCGCTATAACTGTGGTAGACGTTCATTTTCCCCCTATTAAAGGACCATACCCTATCTGATGACCCCTATAACTCTCCAAACCTCATTGATGTCATCTAATTTCATCTTCCTCCCAAGCTTCGACCCGTGATAATACGCGCTATGGACGACCTGGTTGGCCGTTGTCCGATACACCTGATCTGTGTATTACCAAAAGAAGGATCCTCGGCCTAAAAAAAACAACAACAAATACTACGCGCGATGTTACATTGATTTTTTAACCCTGTATAATCCAGCGGCGAACACATAACCCCCCGCTGACCACAAAACTGCGCATCTCAGCATAACCACCTCAACCACGAGGTCCGTCACGGGCTGCCCAGAAACCGAAGTAATTCAGTTCAGTGACGGCACGGCCTTGTGATACCCATTTTGATATTTTTTATTTATATATAAATAATATATTTATATATTTATTTTTATTCGTGTTTCTTACCAAGTCAGCCAATTTTCTTAGAGTTTGCATGAACTCGTTCTCCCAAATAACTTTAACACTCGACTCTGCCCCGAAGTGAGAGAACTAGGCGTTGGGTATTCCTGTACAATTAGCTGCAATTGCGACAACCATCCTCCCAAGTTTTCTTATCTATAACCCGCCACTCTATCTCTCATGCCTGTCTCCACTGACCTGGATGCATATCCCACCTCCGACCTTAAGCCTTTGTACCCAGCCCAATTATTCCTAGTTCTTCAGGCCTGGTCCCATCCCTGAGTAACTCTGTTAGCTCCATTTAATGTCTACTGCTTTGCTTTGGCTGGATTTAACTAACAACAGTCAACTAAAGCCTCGGTTCCACACTGTTTCGAACCATTCTGCATCCCCTGAATACGCGCAGCGCAAACATATCAAATGGTGGGTCTGAAGATGTGCTATGAATGAAATACTTGTTTGGCCCCACGGCCCAATCATTCACACATACACATAGCACCGGTGCACTTGTACTTGACAGAGTGGTTCACACCAATGCTTCGTTTTCGTTTAGCCATAGTATACACGCTCCGAAAATCTCCATTCTACTCCCATTGCCCAAAAGGTAGTTGATGTTTCATTTACTTCCGCGACTTGCCTCTTCCAGTGACTGTTTGCTGTTCGCTTGTTTGAAATGACTGAGCTGTTTTACTGACCTGGCTTTCCCCCTGACCGGATAAACTATCTGATTGCTAGAGTTATTTATCAATGCATAAACCACAATTATGACTGCTCGGTGGCTTGCTACCCTGTAGATCTTGTAGCATGCACGAGGGATGAAAAACTCGTGTGGTGGATGAGTACGCCCCGTAGGGAGGGTCGCCCTGTTACGTTGCACCATGGTGCGCTCGTATACTCGCCACCCCCCCAGTATCACGGGTGTATCGCCCATCGCCGGTGGTTCTGAACCTGGCCTTTAATTCAGGAAAACCGAAAAAAGAGCAGCATTGCTGCTTGGCTGTAGCCGGATTAGCCTTGTTGCGGTTGTCATTTGTCCCACAACACCAAGAAATACAAGCGGACGGCAGCTGTCCTCCCGTTTGTTCTAAAAAATAATAGTAATAAAAGAATACTAAAAGAACATTCATGCATGGGGTAGCCTGAGAGTACCTGTGAGGCTCACGGTTAACGTCGACTTTCAAGAAGTTGCCCCTTTCGTCTTAGTTGTGTCACATGACCCGAAGTCCAATTCATCATCCAAGCATGAAAGAAAAGAATGAAAGCTTTTGTTCGGGGGCCAGCCGTCCCTAATAACCGAACATCACATCATTTGGACGCATGTGTCACGTGCAGGACACGGGCCAGACGTAGGCATGCCCTGATTGGTCAGAATGCCAGCCAATCCGAG
>NW_008752287.1:0-1558 GCF_000715545.1 Opisthorchis viverrini | reverse complement strand
ATTTGCACAAAATGCTAATAACTTATGATCTCCTGATAGCAAGCAGTCACAGCTAGTACTTAATGGCTGCTTTTTGCCATGCGCCATTCGTTTTCTGGAGTTGACAGCATTGACTCGGCGACTGATGATCCTTAATCCTACTTCCCTGTTGGGTTGATGTAGTAGACCTCAGTTAACCTACGATTCTTATCACGTATCCGGGAAGCTGTTGCCTGTCCGCTTTTCACTTGTCCACTGCCACTGCTCACATTAACCCGTCATTCTGCACAACGGGGACCCGATATGATGACGCTCTGGTGAGCAAAAAATACCGTCCATTTTCAACTATTCCAACAGCTACAACCCCTGCTACCTACCTCGACGACAAAGTTTTCACCTTCCTAAACATAGGCACTTACTCCGACCCAACTAGTACTTGACTTCTAGAGCAGCAAACGTATTCAACTTTCTTGGATCCATTTAGCTTGCTGTCATCATTTTTTAGGTTTTTTCTATAGACGCTGTTGTATCTCATGACTCCTAACACCCGCCACGAGCTACTGCTTTCATTCTAACCTCTCCCCAAGCTTCAATCCTCGACTGAAGTTGCCCAAACGCCCCTTAGAATGCCATTCACTCAAACTGGCTGGTGCCCGGTCTACACTCACGCGGTCCTCTAACAAAAGGGAAATTAGCCGTGAGCCTATATCTGCATGACTCCCTGTGTCACTCTCCGTCTCACCCAGAACCGGCGTCTCACCACGGAACTGCGTATCCCCTATCCGAGCCTTGACGACCGTTACGGGATTGTCCATAAACCGAAGCATGTCAGTGCGATGATGGCATGGCACCGTCATGCCCAGTGAGATGGCACTCCCGCACTTATTTTCTCCAGAATCTCGACCATAACTCCCCGCCCACTCAAGCCTTTAGCCACAACTTCGAGCATTTCTCATCCAGCCGCGTCTCTGGGATGAGATTTTCCGTACCCAATGAATTTTCGCTCGGATTTGGCTAGCCTAGCTCTTCCGCTGCAATTTCGGCTTGCCTGTTGCACAAGATTAGGTCCGTATACGGAACTCAGATCGCCCTATATATTAGCAACTTGTCCCCATCCAACCCACCCCCTGCACCTGATCCCTACAACAGTGCAACCAGTGAGTCTGTTTACTTTCAGATTAAACCACATTTTTGAGACAAAACCTGCCATGTGCTCCCAGTTTGGATTATCGCATCCCCATTTCCACTTTTGCCCGTTGTGACTCCGGCCATTTACCTAACCACCCACGGTCACTCATGGCCAGCAATGGTTTTCAGTTGTAGTTCATGTCACCTGACTGTCTTTAAACTAGTCGGACCTCATGCCCACTGTTCCCAACAAGTTGGGAAATAACCTGTTATTACCATATCATCGGGTATTCCCCACTGTTTATGACATTACTCTCTTTTTGTGCAATCCGCACCCCCACAAATCCCACAGTGGCGCTCCATTCCGACTGTAAAACTATGATCAAGCCAGACGGTATGCCACCCGCAAGTTAAGAATTAACCTTATTATTATTATTGTTATTATTATTAT
>NW_008752286.1:135637-139427 GCF_000715545.1 Opisthorchis viverrini | reverse complement strand
CAAATGAATTGTTTCTTTTTGAATATTTTTGTTTCCGTAAATACGACACGTTTTTGTCGGTGTTCCGTGTCCACTGGGTTACCAGTAGTCTGGAATGAATGTAGGGGATTGCTTATTTCATCCGATTATGAGTGAGAATTCGACGTGGCAGCTCAATTGGCTCCAGTATTTAGATCTTTAGCGCCTTTGTCTTCGGACAACTATCAGGCAACGTTTTACATTATCACAATTTCTCGCTGATACAAACTGAACAAGTAGCCTGCAGGCATACGAGGGAGGATTGAAATCCATAACGCCTTACTAATCATTATTATTTTTCATAAGGGCAAAATGCCAGTGGAGTGCGTCATGTTTGTGCCCATCGGTAAAGTGGTGAAAACACGAGAGCGCATAACGTTAGAAACTTCAAACTATGGGACTGGACTTACAAAATATCTATTTGGGAGTGTATTAAAGGGCACATCATAAAAACGAATCGTTGCACAAGTCTGGACACCCACATTTTGATACGAACTTATGTATGGCGTATGTCTCAACTCAATGCCGCCCTCTTATCTTCTTTCCCAAGAAGCTAAACAGTTATCTCACTAGAGTAAACTGCCGGCATTTTACAAGAATATGGGTGACCGAACCTCCTCTGTCCATGCGATCTGCGATCGGGAATGTGATGAGCCTGCATTCTCATGCTATTTATGGGTTGCCCTGAAATTTAGAGCAGTAAGTTTTGTGTTCTTCAATGACTATTGATACCTAGAAAGCTCAGCCTCTTGCGATCTGTTTTCCTCCTGAACGCAGCACCAGCACCATCCGAGATCGCAAAGCTCATCCAGGGGCAATAGCCTATCATATGTCACAGTTTAAAGAACGATGGATGGCTTGCTTGATGGGGCCGGCCGTAATCCAACGTCGTCATCCACAGACTTGCGCGCTTTTCATGATGGCCTTCAATATTCTAGTGTAGCACTTCAGGGGATGTATTCGTGTTCTGTTTTCAACCGACTTACATACAACCGTTCGTTTCATCCTAACAAGGACCGGACCAATTAGAGGGTGCGTCGCTTACATTTACCATGTAGAAAAGTTTCTGTCTTGATAGCGGTTGTCTTGGCTTTTGCTTGGTTCATACGACAGCCTGTTGTATGTATAATGCAGAATTGCAAGGGGGCCTTGACGCATTTTTTCCGCTTTGCACGCCAAGTTCACCAAATTGTCCTTCATCCATGCTTCTATCGCTTCTTGAATCTTGCACAAAACAAGAATCAGGCGGCTGATAGTTTCAACAAATCTTTGCTGAGGTCAAACACGCGCCTGTCTGGGTTGTGCCGGTTAAACTCAAAAATTGTAGAGGCTTTCAGAAATTGCAAATGAAGAATAATATGGACAACGTTCAACAAAACTGTGGCAGATTATGGATCCTTTTGGCGTATGTATGTACGTAGCCTAAGAAACATACTTCCTTTACATACAACGGTCTTGCGGAGGATTCGCATGCCGTATAAGAATCTGCACACGAGTTCAAATCCCCTAAACGTTGGGTCTGGTGATAAGAGTAGCGTTTTTGGAACAGCTTGTGGACCCCTTGTGCAGTGTCATCACTGGTTCTGCTGACCTAAACAGTGACAGTGAGGTATGATCTTCTGCTAGCGCTGGTGCTGCCTTTTGCAGAGTCAAGGAAGAGATGGGACAAACCAGATGCTCCGAATGGCGTCCAAACTACAGGCCTACAAGCCTAGTGACCTTCCTCCCCGATTGCTGGGTATCAGAATGTAACTGGTCATTACCCAGACGGATAAGGAGCTTTTAAGTTTGCCCATTTACCGAAATGACAGCTGCCAGATGCGAGTGCTCACTGACAAACGCGCTAGGTCATAATGTGTTCCACAGTCAAAATACTGCGCCTAAAACGGCCAAACAATCCTCGCTTAAGGAACGAGCAGAGGGTTCTAGAGCATTCTGTATCTGGTCGGGTTAACTGAGAGAGGTTAGGCTCTAGAAGAAAAAGCTCGCGACACGGATACTACGGACATATGTTTATGGGCTGCTGATATGGATACATTTAAGTAAAGAGCAAAGGGGCAAAACAGAGCAGCGTGAGTCCAAAGGGTACAAAATGCAGCTCACCAGTTAAACCACTGCCGAATTCTAATGAGGCAGCTGATACGGTATCCTTGGAGCTTTAAGAAAAAGAAGCCGAACAGGCAGGATTTTCGGAGATCGCTGCCTTGTTTATACTAGTTAGGTTGAACTGGCGCACCAAGGGCGCACACATAGAAGCCTGTGGGCAAAAGTTCGGGAATTAACAGAGCCTACAAGGTCCGTCTTGATATTCTTGGACTCTGACAGCTAAACCATTAGAAGATCCGAAATTCATATGCACATAACATAGTCGCACGGAATGAGATCTAATGCGTGTTAAGCAATTTAGCGCAGCAGGTTAGCGATATTTCTAGAGGGGACCTTCAGTAATGGTCACTGTATGCCGGCATACTGGTTGACTGGCCCAGACTTTGCGGGCTCCCTACGGAGTCGGCTTATCAGTGAAAAAGAAGCCTTCAAAACGGACCACTGAGCATAACTACCAAGTTCATGGGTCCACAGACTGATATGTGGCGTCGCACGAGCTTCCTGGGACAGGCCTTTTTCTTGTCGTTCGACGGCCACGTTCACCGCAACGACCAACACAAAGAGTTCAAAACATTTTTCAACTTCTAAGCACCGAACGGAAGTATTGCAACGCAAATACTGACATAAAAATCATCTAAAAATGTTTGGAGCTGAGTCGCAAGTGAAGTGGAAACAGTCATCGGATCAACTGCTCGTTAAAGAACGATTATGCTTTACCCAGATTCCACGGTCGGAGACATTCTGGTTGAGTGTACTTGCCTGTGGCTGTCCCGGTTTCATACTAACCGGTCAATGGATGTTTGTCTTTCTGACTTGAAAACTGCCGGACTGCTGAGCCGGTGGAACTTCTCTCAGCGTTGTTCACAAGTAGATAGAAACGACTGTGTTTACCTCTGGCTGGTTGGTTCTCACGTGTTTGGGTTAATAAAGTAATATTGGTAATGAACTGCCTGAAGGCTCATCAACGGTTATGGTTCCTCAGACCAGTCATTAACGTAACGATGTAGTTAACAAGACAGTGGACCCTGAATATTAGTACCAAAAGATTTTAATGAACTTGGATTAGACAAACTGAATCTCGTCAATGCCAAGCCTGGTCTCATCCCTGAGTAACTCTGTCAGCTCCATTTAATGTCTAGTGCTTTGCTTTGGCTGGATTTGAATAACCTCAGCCAAATTAAAGCCGCGGATCCACACTGTTCCGAACCATTCTGCATCCCCTGAATACGTGCAGCGTACACATATCAAATGGTGTGTCTGAAGATGCACTATGAATGAAGTACTTGTTGGCCCCACAGCTCAATCGTTCACACACACACATAGCACCGGTGCACCTCTACTTGACAGAGTGGTTCACACTAATGCTTCGTTTTCGTTTAGCCATAGTACACAGGCTCTGAACATCTCCGTTCTACTCCCGTCGCCCAAAAGGTAGTTGATGATTCATTTGCTCCCGCGACTTGCCCCTTCCAGTGGCTGTTTGCGGTTCGCTTGTCCGAAATGAATGAGCTGTTTTACTGGTCTGGCTTTTCCCCCCCGACCGGATAAAATATCTGGTAGCTGGAGTTATTTATTAATGCACAAGCCGCACTTATGACTGCTTGGATGGTTTTCCACCTTGCAGATCTGGCAGCATGCACGAGGGATGAAAACCTCGTGTGGTGGA
>NW_008752286.1:115795-134316 GCF_000715545.1 Opisthorchis viverrini | reverse complement strand
TTTAGTTCATGCCACCTGACTGTCTTTGATCTAGTCGAACCTCATGCCCATTTTTCCCAAAAGGTTGGGAAATAACCTATTATTGCTATATCATCGGGTATTTCCCACTGTTTATGACATTGTCCTTTTTTTGTGCAATCCGCACCCCCACAAATCCCTCAGTGATGCTCCACTCTGACTGTAAAACTAAGATCATGCAAGACGGTATGCCGCTCACAAGCTGGGAATAAACATTATTATTATTACTATTATTACCCGTCCGTGCAAACGACTAAAAACCGGATATTGTGGGTAGTCCGGTAACCGTCTTCCATTCTCAAGTTTTACTGTCGGTTCGGGTATCAAAATGAAACATTTGGGTTTGTTGACCGATCTACATATATTGGTAGCCGCGTGAATCATCATTGTACCGTACCTGCATCCTTGTTATAGTTGCTTCTTTACTATAAACGGCAGAATATACACGGAAGCACCAGATACGTCATTGTATCATGGTTGATAGGCCCGGCCCTTAGGTCTGAGGTCCTACAGATGCAAACTTTGTTCGCCAGTTTCTACGTAGCACATCAAGATCAAGCTGGATTATATCGGTGCCAAATTGGGGTAAGCCGCCTTGGAAACGAAAATATAGCTGCCGAAAGGACGTAACCCTTATCGGTAGTGTCCGACGTGCCGCTACCGAAATCGCTGCCGGACTTAAATCCGTAGGCTATGAAAGGGATCCGGTAGTGCTTGACCAATTTCCTTTCGAGTATCGACGACTCCAAAAGGACCTAATACTTAATCATGCATTGTTTGAACAAGGTTTGGCCAACATTTTTTCACCAATGATATAGGTGACACGGGGCAGGGCATGGTGAGATTTTCAAGTTTAGAGCGCCCAATTCTATCGGGTAAAATATTTATCATTTCGGGTAGTTGCCGCGTAAAATAACTTACCTCAGACGGTTGTCCACATCTAGTACCCAGTTCAGAGCAGACGCTTTTTATTGGAAAACACCATGCTGGCAAGCTTACTGCCCCAAGCAGAGATCTTAAAGAAGGGCGATGCACTTTTTTCGCTTGTGCTTTTCAGGTGAACGGCAGCCGTTGAATGACAAAAACAAACCCTTCCCGGAAAACTTGGGCAAAAACCTTGGTCCTGAGTGTCTGTCTGTGAAGCTGTAATCAAGTAGCCAGTCAGCGACCAGCGACGATGCTTGAGTGTTCGGGTGTGTCCAAGAAATTGTATCAACCTATCACTCAATGCTGGCCGCGTAGAGGTTTACGCCGAATCGCTTTCAGTTAAGCAACTACGGGAGATGTACGTACTTCAACCGACGTCTTCTCCCTGCCTTACCATTGCGGATTCCCAATATACGAAGAATAGTCATGTGAATTGTACGGCTGAGCCAAGATACTCCGTCGTTAAGGTGCAAGCTTGCAGACCATGAGGTTTGTTGTTTGAACGGAATCTCTGTTCTAGACTGCGATTGCCTAGGCTTGAGCAATCTGGTTGTATCACAGTGCTCGTGTATCGTTTGAGCGACATTTTAGTTGGCACAGAATAGTGTTACAACTGAGTGCTATATAAGCCCCTTTGCTATGCCATATTGGACTTAATGTACACAAACGGGCGGGTCGGTGAAAACAGACCTCTGTTGATGACTGTCTTCTCTTTTGGCATACTGCATCTTCTCCCTGGCCTATTTACCCGCGACGTCTTCGCAAGTCCATTTGAAGTGACTGCCAGATCCACTCGTCGTCCGTTATGGTTAGCTTCAATATATGGGCTTACCTCGGCGGCTGCGACCGTAGACAACGTGATGCGGGATTAATCTGTTGTGGTGAGGCTGCGGTTTAATGTTGTTTGGCGTTTTGCCTACCTCGTCAGCTCATGCAACGATACGTAGGGATGAACCCGGCCTCTGCATCTCGACTTCTGTCTGGGCATGGCCAGCCTGGTAGTAACACAGCCCTTGTGATTCCCTCGGACGGCAAGGAAGCTAGGCACCGAGAGAGCATTGCAACTGAACGAGGACGTGTGGATAACCGTGTGACATCTACAGAGCCCTGACAAGGTTTGCTGACCGACAGAGACCCGACAAACGCAATCCCGGTAGCCTTTGATTTGGATGTCAGAGCAAGTTTGGCATCCACCGTCAAAATTCAGATTACTGTGGTAGTCTTACGTCAACCACCGGTGGCTTAAGCCCAACCGTGAGGTTGTGTAGCCAAATATGCTTTAATACATCAGGGGGTGTGTTGATACTAGCGGAGTCACCCTATTCACTACACAAGCGGAGCGGATAAGTGAAATGCGATCACTGATACTCACACATTCGTTTGACCGTTTTGCCTCCCCCCAGCCGTCGGTAATTCTTGCATATTAGCAAACTGTAGATACTTCCGTCGGGCATCTGGGGAAGTGACCAGTTGCATACATCCACTCCCACCTGCTGATTTTGCTCTTTACAGTCCTCTTTTCGAACCATTGTGCAAGCTATCCAGAAAACCGGCATTGCCGCTTTATTGGTACGGTGTATTGACGTAAGATGGCCCCTCTGGACAGGTAGACTGTGTTCAGGTTTTCGACCACGAATGCCTCAGAAGCGTTGCCGGTGTCGGACTGCGTCAACAGATCCGGACCAAGACAAACAAATGACGGGTATTTAGGTGTGTATAAAGTACTTCAGCCGCTGAAAGCATCCAGCCCCGCAAACCTCGGTGGCTCGGCCATGTCTGAGTACAAATTATGTGGGTGGGTGAGCTGTTGTCGCCTAAGAGGGCGAGATAACTCAGTAGTTAGAGCGCAAATTTACTGACTGGGAAGTCCGCGGTTCGAACACGACCTCTGCCCCCCGACTTCCAATGTACCGGCTTGGGCAACGTGGCAGTATCTCAACCTTCGTGCTTCGCTCGAGCGGCACGGAAGCTAGGTACAGTTAGGGGGTCACAGATAAACGAGGAGCATCAGCTTCGACACTGTCGTCCTCTCTGATGGTCATTGGTTGGTACTTGTGTACTGCATTCCGAAGCCCGAAAATTTCAAGCAGATGGGTCCAGCCTACCACAGCTCGCTGGTTGGACAATATCGACTGTGATCTTCAGGCACCGCGGTTTGTAGAACTAGTGCTGACGTTGCTGTAAGCAACCAAGATAGAGCCTTGTTTGATTGGTCGCCTGTGAGCGGCTAGCTCTGTGCAGTTAATCTGTTGACTTCGGTAAGAACTCTCGTTGGCCGAAATGCCAGCCACTGACTGTGCACAGCTCCGTGGAAGATATTTTCTGTCCATAAATACCACAAATTACAAGCCACCTTTTTATCTACCACAAAAAGTTAAGCTATAATCCTAATCGCAGGAGATTTCGGTGCACAAGTAGTGCGCTTTAGTTCATGCATAGGCGGTTTTGTAGCATTTTTATTTAGGATTCAAGTGTAGTGATAGTGGTGAGCGTATTTTACAATTCTGACTGCTAGTTTTTCACTAACAATCTAGGTTTAGATATATTAGAAGCAGCCATGTTACCTGGCGCTCTCATATAACTCAACAGCCACTTAGTCAAAACGATCACCCACCCCAGATACCCGCGGCAAGACTCAGTACTTGACTGCAGATCATTCTGGAATAAATGTTAATCCGGATCGTGCTGTGGTTTGCTGTATATTTTCACCGAACTTTCCGGAAAACCTTGAAAGCCAGCCCTTATATAGTGGTCTTGAGCCTCGCTAAACCATTCATTAAAGAAAAGCTATTTAATTTTATCTGGTGGTCGGCTTGGGTGTTCCACTGGCGCATTAGTTTTTTGATTGAGCTTTCTTCCGTGCGACCATCCCAAATGGGTTGAAGGGAGGAATTTGGATTGAGAGTAACGAGATTAAAACCTTTCGGGGAGCCTTATAAGACCACAAATGCATCCACTGTGCGCAATGGCATCAGGAGTAAGATATCTACGTCTTTCTTCCTGAGTCCTTTGGCTGAGCAGTTCTACCGCAGTCAAAAGGGACACACTATAGATTTAGTGGCTACTCGCAGGGTCCTAAAAGGACCGCACGGTTTGCCGCCCTGCTGTTCATACTTCTGAGTCATTGGTGTGGAATAGAGCCCTCAACACGACCCTTTACTCACATCTTTGGAGGTTGAATTTTTGAGTCAAAGGCTTTAAGTGTAGGCTTCAAAATAAGTCCCTTTGTTGCTCTGTACAGCCGGGAAGCAACGTTCGCGCCAGCAGCTCTTTGTTCATTGAGGTCCCTCCTAGGGTGCTTTTCGTTCAATTAGCAAATTTTATCCGACTGTTTGATTATCAGTCATTTTGCCGATGTGTGACGTAGCGCAATACCTCTAAATTCACGAAAACTGGGCCGTTTTGTACCTTTATTTTACTCCCATTATAACACTACGTATTTCATCAATTGCATAATCGTTTTTTGTTGGAATAGGAAAAACTACAAATACGCGCACTTGTACAATTTCACAGAATGCAAGCGTGGTCACGTGCTTGGACTCTCTCTTCTGATTTCGCTCGCGCTTGCAGCGGTCATTCGTGAGTCTCATGCACTTAGTCTTGTACCAAAACATTTCAGACATCTTCGGAATCTATTATATGTGGGAACTGTTCAGAAGAAGACCTCTGGACCAACATAATTGGATTATTGTTTATTCGCTGACCTGGGCCAACGACGAACTATTTTAAAGAGAACAATCGTTAGTGAGTCTGTTCCGTCCGGTCTCTTTATTTTTGTATACCCAACCTAGCGTAATCATTTTTATTTATTTGCCACACACTCCTGGTAAACTAACTTATTGGGTAGCCAGACCACTACATAGCCCATCGGCATATGGGTCTCCAACGTTCACACTGCCAAGTATGTAGACGGGCAACGCTTGCCTGGACCTTCCAAACAAGCCTCAGGTGTGTTCGTACAGACTTAAGCATCCAGGATGAACTTGGCGTTCCCAAATTTCTTTCCTTGTGAGTGGCGATTCGGAAATACAGGGCGTGGGATTCGCACTCTGTTCCAGGATGGAACGCGCTACTTTAGGGTATCCTTCCAGTGGACGATCGTCTTTGCGCCCTTCGGGTATCCAACTCAGTCTACCTCACCGCCACGGCACGCAAAACAGCTCGTATCAAACAGACTTTTATTAGGACGCCGAGGATATATGGTAATGGTGTTTTGTTCAGCTTACTTCACGGTCTGATCCTCCCAAGGTAGCGTTTACGTTGAAACAACCATTAAAGGTGCAAAAGGAATAATAAAGCCAAAAACCGAGTCAAGAAAACTTGTACAGCCATTGACATATATAGTATAAGCGGCGGAAAATTTTGACACCTTCTGGATGCAGTATTGGCAGACGGCATTCGGCCAATGCTGGGTCATGATTGGCTGTTGGATCCAGACTTTCGACCATTCAGACCCCGGCTTGGTGCCGGACCGGCTAGCGTTCCGAACTTTTGGCCAATCGTTTGCAAGACAGGCTTCTCGGCCGTAGAAGCACCTGACTGCGGGCGGTAAACCCCCTAACATTGTGGGTGATGTAAGTGCTTAATTAGGTCATCCGAACCATTTGGAATCGAATTTTTGTTCATTTCATGGTCGGTATTTCCCACACATAACGATCCCCGCAGTTATACGCTGAGCTCCAAGTACTTCTGGCCAGCACGATGTCTAGTATCTGGTGAAACCCAACCATGAACCCTATTGGATCACGTGGTTATCGACCACCGACAGAACACCACTCTTCAGGGCTGTTATTCCTTCCTGGGCATCCAGTTTTTCAAGCCACCCTACCTCGCTGCAGGCCTACACAAATCGTTTTCAAAGAACTGCCATAGGTTGGCATTATTCTTCCCTGGCTTTTCTGCAGCAATTTCGACTTGCCTGCTGCACAAGTTCAAATCCGTATACGGAGTTCAGGTCGCCCTATGTATTAGCAACTTGCCCCCATCCAACCTATTCCCCTGCACCTGACATCCCTACAAAAGTGCAACCAGTGAGTCTGCTTGCTTTCAGATTAAACCACATTTTTGAGACAAAACTTGCCATGTGCTCCCAATCTGAATTATCCCATCTCCATCTCCACTTTTGCTCGTTGTGACTCCGGCCATTTACCTAACCACCGAAGTTCACTCATGGCCATCAATGGTTTTCAGTTTTAGTTCATGCCACCTGACTGTCTTTGAGCTAGTCAAACCTCATGACCATTTTTCCCATGAAGTTGGGAAATAACCTATCACTGCTATATCATCGGGTGTTCCCCACTGTTTGTGACATTGTCCTCTTTTTTTGCGATCCTTACCCCCACAAATCCCTCAGTCGTGTTCCATTGTGACTGTAAAACTATGATCATGCCAGACTGTATGCCTCCCACAAGTTGGGAATAAACATTATTAATATTATTACCCGTCCGCGCAAACGACCACAAACCGGATATTGTCGGTAGTCCGGTAACCGTCTTCCAACCTCAAGTTTTTGCCGTCGGTTTGGGCATTAAAATAAATCATTTGGCTTTGTTGACCGATCTACATGTATTGGTAGCCGCGTGAACCCTGATTGTACTGTACCTGCATACTTATTATATTTTCATCTTTACTATAAACCGCAGAATATACACGGAAGCACCAGATGCGTCATTGTATCATGGTTGATGGGCCCAACCCTTAGGTCTGAAGACCTACAGGTGCAAACTTTTTTCGCCAGTTTCTACGTGGCACATCAAGATCAAGCTGGATTATATCGGTGCCAAATTGGGGTCAGCCGCCTAGGAAACGAAAATATAGCTGCCGAAAGGATGTAACCCTTATCGGTAGTGTCCGACGCGCCGCTACGGAAATCGCTGCCGGACTTAAATCCGTAGGCTATGAAAGGAATCCGGTGGTGCTTGACCAATTTCCTTTCGAGTATCGACGACTCCAAAAGGACCTAATACTTACTCATGCCTTGTTTGAACAAGGTTTGGCCAATATTTTTTCACCAATGATATAGGTGACATGGGGCAGGGCATGGTGAGATTTTTAAGTTTAGAGCGCTCAATTCTATCGGGTAAAATTTTTATCATTTCGGGTAGTTGCCGCGTAAAATAACTTACCTCGGACGGTTGTCCACATCTAGCACCCAGTTCAGGGTGCTTTTTAATGGAAAACACCATGCTGGCAAGCTTACTGCCCCAAGCAGAGATCTTAGAGAAGGGCGATGCACTTTTTTCGCTTGTGCTTTTCAGGTGAACGGCAGCCATTGGATGACGAAAATAAACCATTCCCGGAAAAATTGGGCAAAAACCTTGGTCCAGAGTGTCTGTCTGTGAAGCTGTAATCAAGTAGCCAGTCAGCGACCAGCGACGATGCTTGAGTGTTCGAGTGTGTCCGAGAAACTGTATCAACCTATCACTCAATGCTGGCCGTGTAGAGGTTTGCGCCGAATCGCGTTCAGTTAAGCAACTACGAGAGGTGTACATACTTCAACCGACGTCTTCTCCCTGCCTTACCATTGCGGATTCCCAATATACGAAGAATAGTCATGTGAATTGTACGGCTGAGCCAAGATACTCCGTCGTTAAGGTGCAAGCTTGCAGACCATGAGGTTGGTTGTTTGAACGGAATCTCTGTTCTCGACTGCGATTGCCTAGGCTTGAGCAATCTGGTTGTATCTCACTGCTCGTGTATCCTTTGAGTGACATTTTAGCTGGCACAGAAGAGTGTTACAATTGAGTGTTATATAAGTCCCTGTGATATGCCATATTGGACTTAATGTACACAAACGGGCGGGTCGGTGAAAACAGACTGCTATTGATGACTGTCTTCTCTTTTGGCATACTGCATCTTCTCCCTGGCCTATTTACCCGCGACGTCTTCGTAAGTTCATTTGAAGTGACCGCCAGATCCACTCGTCGTCCGTTATGGTTAGCTTCAGTATATGGGCTTACCTCGCGGCTGCGACTGTAGACAACGAGATGCGGGATTACTCTGTTGTGGTGAGGCCGCGGTTTAATGTTGTTTGGCGGTTTACCTACCTCATCAGCTAATGCAACGATACATAGGGATGAGCCCGGCCTCTGCATCTGGACTTCTGCCTGGGCACGGCCAACCTGGTAGTAACACAACCCTTGTGATTCCCTCGGGTGGTAAGGAAGCTAGGCACCGAGAGGGCATTGCAACTGAACGAGGACGTGTGGATAGCCGTGTGACATCTACAGAGCCCTGACAAGATTTGCTGGCCGACACAGACCCGACAAACGCAATCCCGGTAGCCTTTGATTTGGATATCAGAGCAAGTTTGGCATCCACCGTCGAAATTCAGATTACTGTGGTAGTCTTACGTCAACCACCGGTGGCTTGAGCCCAACCGTGAGGTTGTGTAGCCAAATATGCTTTAATACATCAGGGGGTGTGTTGATACTAGCGGAGTCCCCCTATTCACTACACAAGCGGAGCGGATAAGTGAAGGTACTTCCGTCGGGTATCTGGGGAAGTGACCAGTTGCACGCATTCACCCCTACCTGCTGAGTTTGCTCTTTACAGCCCTTTTTTTCGAACCCTTGTGCAAGCTAACCAGAAAACCGCTATTGCCGCTTTATTGGTACGGTGTATTGATGCAAGATGGCCCCTCTGGACAGGTGAACTGCGCTCAGGTTTTCGACCACGAATGCCTCAGAAGCTTTGGCGGTGTCGGAATGCGTCAACAGATCCGGACCAAGACAAACAAATGATGGGTCTTTAGGTGTGTATCAAGTACTTCAGTCGCCGAAAGCATCCAGCCTCGCAAATTTCGGTGGCTGGGGCATGTCTGAGTACAAATTATTTGGGTGGGTGAGCTGTTGTCGCCCAAGAGAGCGAGATAACTCAGTAGTTAGAGCGCGAATTTACTGACTGGGAAGTCCGTGGTTCGAACACGACCTTTTCCCCCCGACTGCCCATGTATAGGCTTGGGCAACGTGGCAGTATGTCAGCTTTCGTGCTTCGCTCGAGCGGCACGGAAGCTAGGTATAGTTAGGGGGTTACAGATAAACGAGGAGCATCAGCTTCGACACTGTTGTCCTCTCCGATGGTCATTCGTTGGTACTTGTGTACTGCATTCCGGAGCCCGAAAATTTCAAGCAGATGGGTCGAGCCTACCACAGCTCGCTGGTTGGACACTACCGACTGTGATCTTCAGGCACCGCGGCTTTTAGAACTAGTGCTGACTTTGCTGTAAGCAACCAAGATGGAGCCTTGTTTGATTGGTCGCCTGTGAGCGGCTAGCTCTGTGCAGTAAGAACTCTCGTTGGCCGAAATGTCAGCCGCTGACTATGCACATCTCCGTGGAAGATACTTTCTGTCCGGAAATACCACATATTACAAGTCAACTTTTTATCTATCACAAAAATTTAAGCTATAATCCTAATCGCAGGAGATTTCGGTGCGCAAGTAGTGCGCCTTAGTTCATGCAGGGGCGGTTTTGTAGCAATTTTATTTAGGATTCAAGTGTAGTGATATTGGTGAGTGTATTTTACAACAATTCTGACTGCTAGTTTTTCACTAACAATCTAGGTTTAGATACACTAGAAGCAGCCATGTTACCTGGCGCTCTCATATAACAACTCAACAGCCACTTAGTCAAAACGATCTCGTACCCCAGATACCAGGGGCAAGACTCAGTACTCGACTGCGATCATTTTGGAATAAATGTTGATCCGGATCGTTCTGTGGTTTGCTGTAATTTTTCGCCGAATTTTCCGGAAAAACCTTGAAAATCAGCCCTTATATAGCGGTCTTGAGCCTCATTGAACAGTTCATTAAACAAAAGCTATTAATTTTATCTGGTGGCCGGCTTGGGTGTTCCAATGGCGCATTAGTTTGTTGATTGAGTTTTCTTCCGTGCAACCATCCCAAATGGGCTGAATGGAGGAATTTGGATTGAGAGTAACGAGATTAAAACCTTTCGGGGAGCCTTATAAGACCACAAATGCATCCACTGTGCGCAATGGCATCAGGAGTAAGATATCTACGTCTTTCTTCCTGAGTCCTTTGGCTGAGCAGTTCTACCGCAGTCAAAAGGGACAGACTATAGATTTAGTGGCTACTCGCAGGGTCCTAAAAAGACCGCACGGTTTGCCGCCCTGCTGTTCATACTTTTGATTCATTGGTGCGGAATAAAGCCCTCAACACAACCCTTTTCTCACATCATTGAAGGTTGAATTTTTGAGTCAAAGCTTTAAGTGTAGGCTTCAAATAAAGTCCCTTTGTTGCCCTGTTCAGCCGGGGCGTAACGTTCGCGCCAGCAGTTCTTTGTTCATTGAAGTCCCTCCTAGGGTGCTTTCCGTCCACTTAGCAAATTTTATTCGGTTGTTTGATTATCGGTCATTTTGCCGATGTGTGACAGCGCAATACCTATAAATTCACGATACCCCATCGGCATATGGGTCTCCAACGTTCACACTGCCAAATATGTAAACGGGCAACGCTTGCCTGAACCTTCCATACAGGCCTCAGGTGTGTTCGTACAGACTTAAGCATCCAGGATGAACTTGGCGTTCCCAAATTTCTTTCCTTGTGAGTGGCGATTCGGAAATACAGGGCGTGGGATTCGCACTCTGTTCCAGGATGGAACGCGCTACTTTAGGGTATCCTTCCAGTGGACGATCGTCTTTGCGCCCTTCGGGTATCCAACTCAGTCTACCTCACCGCCACGGCACGCAAAACAGCTCGTATCAAACAGACTTTTATTAGGACGCCGAGGATATATGGTAATGGTGTTTTGTTCAGCTTACTTCACGGTCTGTTCCTCCCAAGGTAGCGTTTACGTTGAAACAACCATTAAAGGTGCAAAAGGAATAATAAAGCCAAAAACCGAGTCAAGAAAACTTGTACAGCCATTGACATATATAGTATAAGCGGCGGAAAATTTTGACACCTTCTGGATGCAGTATTGGCAGACGGCATTCGGCCAATGCTGGGTCATGATTGGCTGTTGGATCCAGACTTTCGACCATTCAGACCCCGGCTTGGTGCCGGACCGGCTAGCGTTCCGAACTTTTGGCCAATCGTTTGCAAGACAGGCTTCTCGGCCGTAGAAGCAGCTGACTGCGGGCGGTAAACTCCCTAACATTGTGGGTGATGTAAGTGCTTAATTAGGTCGTCTGAACCATTCGGAATCGAATTTTTGTTCATTTCATGGTCGGTATTTCCCACACATAACGCTCCCCGCAGTTATACGCTGAGCTCCAAGTACTTCTGGCCAGCACGATGTCTAGTATCTGGTGAAACCCAACCATGAACCCTATTGGATCACGTGGTTATCGACCACCGACAGAACACCACTCTTCAGGGCTGTTATTCCTTCCTGGGCATCCAGTTTTTCAAGCCACCCTACCTCGCTGCAGGCCTACACAAATCGTTTTCAAAGAACTGCCATAGGTTGGCATTATTCTTCCGAGGCAGCCCGACCATTCTCTACAACGACCCAACACAGTGCTGGTAATGAACATTTAAGTGGAGCGTGACAGTGCAAGAGGAGCCAAGCTGACAGCGTTGAGACCGATTTTTCGGACTTTCACGATGCGATCAAATGACCACTTGTTGCCGTCGAGGTCGCTAGTTCTGATTGATTTTAGGAAATCCATACCAGCAGAAAACGGGTGTGACGGCACATGCAACTCTCTGAGACGCCAAATGTTGAAGTCTAATGAAAGGCTAGCTGTTCTGATGGGCAATGAGTAAATATTGTGCTACAGAGAATAGTCATGCATTATGTAACTTAATCAAATCAACTGGCCATAGGAAGCAGCCATCAGCGAAATTGATTAAAAAAGGCGCTTGATTAATTTTTTCACAAAAGCCCACTTGGAAGGATTGGCCAAACTTTTTAAGAGTTTTAGTGACCTCCGGCAACACAGCCTCTGGAGGCATTGCATGGGGACGTATGGGATATAAACTTTAAATGTCCGTCAGAAGTAACGAAATATGAACTGTCCATCCGAAAGCGTGAGAAGGAACCAGGACTGAATGTTTTTTGTCTAGCCATCTTTAAAGAAGGTGGTGAAACTGTGGTTACGCAACTGACAACTTCTATTGGTGCTATATTGAGTGACAAGAAAGTGCCCACAGAATGGGACAGATCAATAGTCATCCCTGCCTTCAAAAGTGATATGCGCAAACTTTGAAAATCACCCTAGCAATAACCTTGTAGCCGTTGCATAGAAAGTGCTCACCGTTCTCATTCTCTGTGGGCTGACTGAACACAGAATGACAGAGTGAGATAGATCCATATGGGCGAAACTGGGTTTCATCCTGCAAGAGAATGCATCAGATAAATTTTGTGATAGTTGCACTGCTTCTTGCAACTAACGATGACCGCACTTCTTGACTTGGAATTGTCTTTGCCTCTTCTGGTCGTCGGACATTGTGGCAATGCGCATGCCCTCACGCTCTTGAGCCTCTAAGCTTGTGATAGTTGCACTGCTTCTTGCAACTATCGATGATCGCGCTTCTTGACTTGGAATCGTCTTTGCCTCTGCTGGTCGTCGGATACGGCAGTGCGCATGCCCTCACGCTCTTGATCCTCTAAATTCTGCACATCAACTCCCGTAGACTCGTGGAGATCTATGGCAGGTTCTCTTTTGAGTTAATCACATCTAGCGGCGTCAGGTAAAGTTATGCGCGCCTCCTTTTTTCTTTGAATTTGTCTTCGATATGACCATGGAAGGCTTACTCCCAGCGTCTAAGGCCTATATGGTCGAAATGTTTTCAGGGTGTTCACCTACATTTAAGAAGTATATTGACTACATGGTTTTTCCTGGGTCCCGCTCGCTAGGAACAAAAACAATATTCGTAGTGCACTACTCATAAGGTTGTTGAAAATTCTTCGACAGCCCACGGCCAGTTTCGCCCTTCTTGGGGCTCATCAGGTAGGTACAGTCCCCGAGTTTTCGTCAACCTTATGTTCTATTCGAAAACAAATTGTACGAATTTAGCGAAATATACTTATTTGCAAACAAATTTGGTTTCAAGAAGAGCGAAACCGGTGGTGGGCTGTTGGATTTTAAGCAACCTTATGAGTAGTGCATTACAAATATACATGTATCGCGATATCTCGAATATCGTAGCAACTGAAACATGAGGCGGCCTGGTGCAGCACATCCAGGTTCCTGGAAATATCGCGAACGAGGGATTCAGCTGGGTTCCAGGTGGGTCTCTCACAAAACCGATTTTGTTTGCAAATGAGTTTATGTTGCTAACAACAATAGTAAATAATTTTAATTACTCTGCTTCACTGTTTGGCATGCGCTCATACGTGTAAAATCTGGGGTGCTGCTCCACGACTAGTTAGGAAGAAATCTGAAACTCATGGTTGCATATGAGCGATTGACGTAAAAGACGGATTTGTTTGCCTGTATAGCTGCATCATTCCAAGTGACCTAGCTGAACTGTTCAGCTGTAAGATCCTTTCGGTGCCTAGCTGC
This sequence comes from Opisthorchis viverrini, assembly GCF_000715545.1. Taxonomy (NCBI): domain Eukaryota; kingdom Metazoa; phylum Platyhelminthes; class Trematoda; order Opisthorchiida; family Opisthorchiidae; genus Opisthorchis; species Opisthorchis viverrini. Next base: position 120,898 of record NW_008752286.1, on the reverse strand, counting down.
CATACCACCCGAGGGAAGCACGAGGGCTGGGATACTTCCAGGTTGCCCAAGCCCAGACAGGGGAAGTCGAGAGATGGAGGTCAGGTTCGAACCACAGACCTTCCAATCAGTAAATTTGCACTCTAATCACTGAGCCATCTCACTCCTTTAACAATATGCACTGGGTTGGTGCGATCCATACTGCTTTGTGGATTAGCGACGTGACCTCTACTCGCAGAGGGCATACGAAAGATGTCAGCCTTTGACCGCCTGTGTCTCCTAGGCATTGGGGGGGGGACATCGGATTAGCAATGCTAAGGTACTCCAGATGATCCTAGGAGGAAGGAGTTCTTCCGTGATGTGTGAATTACGCTTCATAGGTTACGGAGGTTAGAAAATTTACTCCGCATGCCAGAAAACAGTCTGCCTCACAGAGCTCTTTTCAGTCAGCCTTGTACTGAATGGAAGCGACCGATAGGTGGACAATATGTGACCTGGCAACGAAGTATGAAAACACTAACCAGTGAACTTAATCGAATCGATAATTGCCGCCCCCCAGGACGAGGACCCCGGGACTCGAATCACCACTGGTTAGTGACACTGGCAGAAGTGGCCCGATCACAAAGTTAGTGGTGCTGGTGAATCAAAACTATAGCCTTCAAGAGTAGCTACTCTGGTCCCGTAAAAACTCAACATACCATCGCCTCCAAGGCTTGGTTGTATCTCCCACACTCCAAATTTCCAGTGGTCGAAGCTGTAGCACTTGGAACCAAAGCTTATGATACACGGTTTGTAGCTGACAAATTGAATTGAATTAATTGAGCCAATTACTTCATTGCGTACCTGTGCACCCCTATCTTCGCAGATCATTGCCGAACGAACAGCGATAATCACTGTACAATTCGCGACTGATGGTGGGTGCACTGTTTCGAAAGTTGTCTGTTTGAAGTACACTAGAACTGAGAGGTGTGCACCCCTATCTTCGCAGATCATTGCCGAACGAACAGCGATAATCACTGTACAATTCGCGACTGATGGTGGGTGCACTGTTTCGAAAGTTGTCTGTTTGAAGTACACTAGTTGCAACTGAGAGGGAAAATGACTGCTACGCGTGCTGCGAGAAATCTGGCATGTGGTTTTTTCCCAAACATACACGCATTAACCACTGTGTCTCAACTGTTGCTTTCACCTCTTGATGCAAAAAGTTCTACGCCTTCTGAACGGCAACATAATTCCACTAGGCGGTCTGTTAGACTTCAGCTCAAACGAGGTTTATGTGTGGATACGGAGGCGTGGTGGAATCGGAAAGTTCAGAGAATGAGGACCATTGCGGCGAGCTAGTTCGTAAGACGGAATGAAGGACATCTGTTAGTGAGCTATTCAAAGATACCTTTGAGAATTCAATATTCAATAAAAATCTGCGTTTAGATAGTTGGGCAGAATATTTTCAACAACGCTTTTGCTGTCAGTCGGCTTGTATATCTATGTCCTTCGCTGGACCCGCCTATCTCGGTTCTCCCTCAGTTTATGAATTACTAATATAACATTCTGCCTTGCAATGTTATCAGGCTGTCCGACAAAGTGTGCTTTCACGGGCACTACTTTAGGTCATTGATTCATTTCTGTGTTTTTTCTTAACTAGAATGAACCTAAGGGAACATAAGTTTGTTGAAAGCTCTTGAAGTGAGTTTCCCTGTTAAAACGGGATTGGTGTGTAAATGAGTGTATTTCGTAGAACAGAATTACGTAGGGATAGGAATGCCTTCCAGACAACGAGTCAATTCATCAGCATTCGCTTAAGCTAAACGAGGCGACTACTCGGATCTCAGAGATGCCGGCCTAGTGCCTATCAGTACGCGGCTACTGAATTAAATAAGACTACGACGCTTGACCCAGGCACGTGCGACGCAAATACAACAGTAGCATGCAGGATTTTACCTGGTTAGGGCCGCCTTCGTTGCGCCTTCCAGTTATACCAAATGCTTGAGTAGCGACTTGCATACAATTACGGTTCTCGTCGACTTCATAGAAGCCTTTGACGCAAACTAGTCTCAGAAATACCTCTGAAGTACTCTCTTTTCCCACGCTAGTCAAACAGGAGTTCACAGCCACCCGTCAACAACTAATAGTTTTGGTAAGACTATCTTCCCTCCGCTTGCTGTTCGATTCCGTCACCTGTATTATCATGTAGCACGTGCTCCAATGTATCGAGGCTCGTGGTATAGGAATGGCGCCTTAACAAAGATCAATGGACTTGTATTATTCGAAAGATATTGACCACTTATTCACGCTGTCCACTCTAGATACAATGTCGGATATGATCTCTAGTTCCTGGATGCTTCAACTATAAAGTGCAAAGGATTGTTTCAGGATCTTAACTCCTCCCCTGCCCTTCTGAAACTTCAGGGGGGGGGGGGGGCGCTCGCGTTTATCAATAAATGTACAGGCCGTGACAGCGCTGTAATGGAAGTCAATGCACTCACTATCAGGGCTCGGGCACCACCTATGAACCTAGCCGTTATTGGACCAGGAACGAGTCCTACGGAACCTAATGGCCTGTGTATTCAGGATAGAAATAAGGACAATTTTTGCTCTATGGTTTTGAGACGTGAACTGGTTATTCGCAAAAAAGTTCCGTCAATCGGTTCAGGAGCACACCCGCTTCACTGAATCCTTCTGAGTGACCCAGCACTCACTACAGACAATGACCATTGTCTGATCAACATAGGAAACGCGAGTGGACACTGAGGACCACCGAATTCGCGTACCATTTTAAATTTACGATGGTGACAAGTGGCGACACTAGCAAGTTAAAATATTTAGACAACTCAGACTGAGGTGCTATCACAATGGACAATGTATGCAACGACGGTGACGACCGTTTGTCCTTCTCTAAAGCAGCCACCTTTGTTGGAGGTGCCACATGGGTGGGCGAATTACCCAGACTCTTCCCTCTGCACAACTAAGTCTAATAAGCACTCAGAAATTTACCCAGTGGGAAAGCCTACCACTGCTTCAAGTTTCTCAAAAACTAATTAACAACCTCAGCAGCTTGGATCCTCCTATGCAAGCCAAAATATTTAACAACGGGATGGTCTGAGCATCACAAAAGACACCTTAGGGGTAGTCTTTGGTGTTTTTTTAATTTCGTTAGCTTGCTTAGTTCATTGTAATTAGACTACATCCAATTTAATTTGTCATTAGTGCTCACTGTTCGTCATTCTTGTATCCACTACAATGTAGTTTTGGCTTTCAGGCATGCCGTAATTTCACACTCTATCAGAGATGACATCTGAGGATTTGTTACAAAGCAAGTATGATCGCTTGTGTGTGGAATTCAAAAAGGTACAAACTTTTCTTGGCCACTCGATTTTTAATCCGACAGCTAAGAAACAAGCACCACGACCTGAAAGAGTTAACATACAAAGAACTGTCGGAGTTACAACAGCTACGGGTAAGCTACAAGTTTCAGGGTGAAAGATGTGCATAGGAGAAGCAACGAGATGGAGAGTTACATATTCTCAGTCTTCAGAGAGAATGTGAATGTTTGCGTTTCCGCAATGTCCAGTTGGATAAACAACTTCGTCAGCTGACTGCAGGAACAGAAACCCCCCGCGTTCCGCGCTCCGGTCACACACTAGATGCGACTACAATTGACACCACCTTTGAGGCTGAATCAGACGTTTTAACCGTACCCTTGGATAGGAAGCTTACTCATCCCAATGATCATGTGAGTTCCGAGGGCCTTACTTCACAGTGCATGCCCGTCTCCCAAACGTCTTTGTAGCTTCCCGAATTATTCTACTTTATTTGTTTCCTGTGAGTGAAGTTTATCTGATGAAGCCATTTAGGTTGCACTTCTGTGCTCGTGAGGAAGATTTATTATTTTTTTCAGAATAGCCTTGCCCTACCTCGCGTGGACAAGATGTTATCCATAGTGATCAAGCGTGGCCTAAAAAGTCATGCCGCAGGTCCACCTAAAACATCTTTAAAACCGGACTTCCGTATGCGGTGCCGGTTTTCATGACTTTTAGATTTTCAACTAGGACTGTCTTCTGATTGACAGTATGTATTTTTCATTTCAACTCTGTCACGAATGCTACCATGTGTATCCAGAGCAGTGAGCATATATGAATCCGTTGTTTACAGCTTTGTTAGCTCATCTTGAGCATGCTTTGTAACACGTCTTTCAAGTGATCAGAATCTTCATAATTATAAAACTAACATACCAGGTGGATCGTAAGTGATCGCTCTCTGTTAACCAGGAGTTGCATCCATTGCTCGGCACAAATACTGCTGTATTCCATGCAACGTATGAAGATGGGTCCTTCCTCCTAAACCCGTAAATTTGGAATTTAACCAGTTCTTACAGTGTTGGGTACATAGAACGAAAAGACCTTAATTGTAGCGGGTTAAGTTGTGCGTTAGCTGTCCGCATCAAGTTGCACACGATTATGATGAACACCTTTGACTTACGCCCTCTGGCTATTCCCGGCACTTTGTGTGTGGCCTTCTTATAGAACCTTGGACACTCGGTGGTCCACTGCTTGTCCCCATGTACTCCATGGCCAAGCACGCTAATAGCACTAAAACATCTTTGAGTACAATGAATCCTTGTTGCTTTCTCATACTTGCCGTCCAGTAATATCCCCTATTCAATATCTTCCATGCTTTCAAAGGGTTACTCAAACACTTTATCTTTGACAACTGTCTCTAGATAGAGACACGTCGCCTGTGGACAACTAATTAAGGTATTCATCAGTGGACCCCATGTTTAAAAAAGCAGACAAAAGTGGTTCACCGTTTGTCAGGGTCAGATTCCTGAAAATAACCCCAGGATTTCCGAAACACACTGCAAGCTGCCATCCGCGAACTCGCTTCACAAAGGGGACCCAATCTCCGGGCCGGAAAGTCCAGCTTCCGACTGGAAACTGCAGCAGCCTCTCAGCGATGGTCGGTGGTGCTATCATCATAATCATCATCGACAGCATGACATCAGTGTTCAACACCGATGCTTCACTGTCGTGCAACCATGACTTATTTGAAAGCCTTATTGTAAAGAAAAGAATAAAGGTGGATGGGGGAGGGACTTAGTGCTAGCTTAACACAATCATTCCGAGGTGC